>NW_023998556.1:782326-947553 GCF_014805625.2 Glossina fuscipes
TCAATATCTCTATCTATTTTCTATGTTTGTGGGTCTCTATCTCATCCCTTCTCCATCTCTTTCCATAAATATTGTCTTACAACCATTCTTTCATTATTTATTTCATTCTCTGTTTTCTCGTTCTCTTTTTCCTATTCTCCTTTTCACACATCCCATTAATTGTAATAAAAATGTTAAAATTTTTTCAAGCATACAAGATGTGAATGTTAGTGATGTGTTCAACGTTGTTTGATGCCAGCCTTTTTGTTTCAAATTCTATTTAAAGCAAACAAAAAGAAAAAAAGACGACAAAAAAGGTTTACGTGTTTTCATATCAAAATATGTTAAAACACTCCAGTTGGTGCATGAATGGTTTGCAGTATGAGCAACATGAAAGGCGCAAGCGGGCGCACAGTCACACCACAAGTACTTCCTACGGTTTTGTAAAATTGCTCTTAACTGCAGTTGTGCGACGTCGAAAACCTCTTTGTGTTGTGCACACATCCGTAAACGTGTTAAATAATACAGAACACATTAATTTAAACATGTACAGTTGAAGTATATCTATCCACTACCTGGTCTGTGTACGGTTTGTGTGTGTGTGTGTGTGTAACTCCTATTATAATTCATGATAATATGCTCTCATAATGCATAACATTTTTTTCATTTTTAATTTAAATATGAAAATTATTATGAATTTTTTATTACAACGTTTTGTTGAGTGGTTTATAAAATTTGACACGCACGTATAAATAAACGAAGGGAAGGTTATTCTCAAACACTCGCCATGATAACGTAAGTCACAAGTAATAAAATTGATGGCAAGACTTTACAGTGTAATTGATGCGTTTAGACGACAAGGTATTCCCCGATATTCGAATTCCACGAGTTAAATAAAAACGTGAAAGTCAAGCAAAAGACGATAATTGAGATGCACGCAATTTAACAGCAAAATCCATTAACACAAACACTGACCGCGAGCTGCACATAGTTTATTTTATTACTGTTTCGATAACGTCTTACGATTAACGTTCATTAAAATTTTTCTTCTGCGTTAGCTTTTATCTTTCGAGCTCATTCAAAATAAATTTCTCACTTACGATGCATTGCATTCTTGATTCATACTGTAACACAATTAAGGCTTTCTGCGTGTTACATACGTTCGCACAAACTTAATATACTCTGTAATACAATTCAAGTAAAATATAATACAATAAGTGAAAAATTGATTAAGAAAATATACAAAAGTCATGAGCAATAGTGATCACTCGGATAAGCAATTATATTTCCAATTTGGCTTCACCTTTGCAAAACATATGATTTCTATGATTTTAAAACAACATCAAGTGAAGGTAATGTAAGCAAAATTTTACTACAACATTTACTAATGTAAATGTTTTTTTCATCTAAACCTTCACCTTTTTTTTTACTAAGTATTTCAATTCCTTGTTTCAGTTTTTTTCTTCTTTCTTTCACATCTTTTTGAATAACACAGGTTTTTTGTTTGTTTACTATTTACATAATTTTCCCACCTGTAAAACAAAAACTTGGCATTATTTAAGCAGTTATGCAGAATGAACGATCTTCCGCATGAAAATGCATTTGTGCTGCGAATTCTATTACATTATTTGGCAAATAATCTCGTACCTCCCTAACGGAAGACTTTACGTGTGTTTCTTCATAGTCAACGTCGCACTTACGCCGCATCGTCCTCATACATTTTGGCAGCTAGGATAGCAAGCCTTGGTTCTGGAAAAGTGCCGCTGAATCTACATAGTGGTTTTTATTTGGTGTGCTATCAATTCCGGGAACTCGAAAGCAACATTTTTGAGGTTTTTATTTTTTTTTTTTTGTATTGGAAAAGTGAAAATGCCTTTCAAACAAACACAACAAATTATGGATGTTCTCTCCTCCTTGTTTAGTAAGTCAACAACAAGAAATTCTCTGAGTAACAATAGAAAATGCTTAGTGTGCATACGAACTTTTCCTGCGTCTTAAGAAAATAGTTGTTGGATGCATATGAAGAAGATGCATTGATAGAACGCTAGTACTAATGCTGATTTTCAAAACTTCGTTCCAATAATTTTGATGATCCATAGGAGGGCTAGTTGGAGCTAACGAAGAAAACCAAAGGCAGTAATTGATGCATATAGCCGACTAACAATAATTTAACAAATTTGACCGTTCCCGATAAAATATGTGATAATTGTATGCAAAAAGCGCCACTAACAGTGTCATACTTCATAAATTTTTGTCGAACGTGCCGGGATGGGGGGAGCCTGCAAACTTCCTAAGATATCTGTTTTGCGTCAGTTTTCTTCTTTTTTGGTTGAGTCGGTTGCAATTGCTTGACAATAATCTTGGCTTAATTTGGATTGCCTTTATTTTTTCAATATTTATCGAACTTAAAATGGTCTTTTACTTAAACTGTCGCTATGACTTGATTTACCTCACGCCACTTGATATCTGAGATGACAGATGGCTTGGCCTTACTTTTACTTCCCACGCGACTATGTCAGAATTATGTAAATTCTTGTGTTTGCATGGAAGGCACTTAGCCCGCTTGCCTGGGTAACGCTGGATACTATACATTGTAGCTTGGCTTCGTGACTTATAAATGTTCGACTAAACCACTTTCAGATTTCACTGAACTGCGAGCTACAAACGGCCGCTTTCGATAGCAGACTGAAAAGCTAGTTTCAGAAAACGTCCCAATTCTCAATTAAGATTATTGATCGCTTTTTACACAATCTCTGCAATAAATATTAAGACGTTACATAGGTTTTCAAATATGAAAAAAATCCTCCTTTTCTATCTAATAGCACCACATGTTAATAATGTTTCACCAACGCTTTAAGCAATATTCTACAAAGTAAGATTTTGGGACCATCGGTCTTTCGAAGCTCGCCTTATTCCCGTCCTGCTCCAAAACTCGAAAGTTGAAAATGGTTTTCTCAAAGCTTTATTTTTGAGGTCGGTCAGCAAAATTTTTTGAAACTATGCCTCGACCTCATTAAAATTTTGCACATTTCTTCAAGGTAGAATTGGCTTGAACGAAGATTTTTTCGTTGATGGTAAATTATTACTTAGGCAATACATATTATGGGTTTCACCGAAAGTTTTACGTTTCGATGCACAATGTTGGCGAGAAACACTTCGTTCAATAATAAGCTGTACTTACCTATTAACAAAAAACACTAGCTTTTTGAATTCAAATGAACTTATCACGATCTGATCTGATAACGTTTATCTAAGGATGTTCGAAAGTCACTGCTAAGTTTTCAAAATTTTCAATGAAAAATTTCATAAAATAATGCTTTTAAGCTTTAAATTTAAATATCAATGAAATTTCTTTTTTTCGAAAACTCTTAATAAAGAAAAAAAAATAGTAGTAAGCAAGTCATATTCGGCTGGGGTCGAATCTCGCATACCCACCATCATTCTTTTACCCACCATACCCACCATCATTCTTTCATTCTTTTATTTATTGCAATAAAAAAGTGCATGGGATAAACTTTATCTTTCAGCTTCTAGTCCTTTAAAAGATAGCCGTGACGTCCACCAAAATTAATTTCGAATTAACATAGTATTAAGTTCGAAATAAGTATTCTTTTCCAGTATTAAGTTCAAAACCAATAAGTCGATAACCAATTCGATGGTTTTGTTATGAAAAAATTAAACCACCACGTCGTGGTGTCGATCATATTTATTTTGTATTTAACGCATTTTTAAGCAGGTGCATGTTCATTTGAGGAATGTCCAAAATAGTTTTAAATATTCTATCTTGTCGACCTTATGGTTAATAAGTATAAAACGTCAAAAAAGTGAGAAAAGAAAATTTAATCAGTTGTTTTTGCCTGTGGCCACGTCCAATTTTTCCGATGTTTCCAATAAATAGAAAAGTTTTTAATAAAGTATATGTGGAAAATTTTAGCTTTCTGTCTTTTATAATTTGTGAATAGTGAGCAAAAGCTCAACAAATTCGTGTTTAGAAAAACGGAATTTACTTCACGCTCTAAACAATTTCGCTAATTTTTAATACCAACATGCGTAAAATAGCTTCTAACATTTCTACCAGATTTGAAGTAGATAGCTTCATTTTGCGTCAACAGCGCACATCATCCAGACATGCAGACATGACTTAATCGATCCAAATTTCATCCCGAAGTTGCCTTTGGGTATTGAAAACATTACGACAAAATGAGTTTTCTCCGTTTCAGTGTTGAGTATAGAAAGCTAGTAGGTTTGTACGAAATGCATAGAAGTCGTTCGTAGTGTCATCCAACACCTCTTTGTCGCTTTTAAAAAAGTTTAAATTTAAAATTTAAAAAGAAAGCGGTCTTCGCGTGTTCTATACAATTTTTCCTTTTTCGTAAATTCTTCGGTACAGTGGCACATACCTTTGTCATATTTCTGGCGTTGATGTTATTACCGTTAGTTTATGAAACTAAATTCCAAAAATTGAGGATGTCGACCTGTGTATGCAAAACATCTCTCCAACTTAATGCTTATCTCGTGGAAATAAACATAAACGAGAACAAGGATAAATAAAAAAAAAACGTGAAACCATTTAAATTTATTGCATGAAAACGTGACGCAGACTGGAAGGCGTAGCTGGTCGTTGTCTCACAGAGAAAACGACAGTTTAAAGAACCGTTAAAATATATGGTTTAAGGTAGCTGCACAATGGAGGTAAGAGTAAGGAAAACATCGAAGGTGAGAGAGCCCAACTTTTTACCGTTTCTTCTGGTTATAGTTTTAAAGGCCGGTCAGGTTTTTAGTCGCTACATGTTAACAGTTGTCCGAGGACGTTTTTCCCATTCTGCACGTCGCCTAGCAAAACGGCAGCCAATAATAATAATAATAACTGCCGATAGCAACAATCAAACGTGGTTTACTTTACGCTCGATACTATGACTGTAAATTTTTGTTACGCATGAATGACTTATTTCGAAATATTGCTTCAAACCAATACAGCCAGTATTAATCCTTTGGGTTGTATTAGAGGACAGGCGGACAATTGTAAAGAAAAGTACACAAAATCAATTCGCACAGTTGAGCAGCTTACATGAAAACTGCATTTAGGTCATAGTGACATAGAAAAAAGGAAAAGAATCAAAGAATTTCTCACTAGCGTCCTCCGTTGCCTTGATTAAACTAAATGCTATAAATATGTCCTTGAATTGATGTTGAAATAAATATTGTTGAGTATGCGTACATTCAGTAGTTTGCCCACTTAGTGCAGCGAACGCACGATGCTGCAGAATAGTGCTTCAATGCATTGGTTGATAATGTTGTGCGTGCCATCAAGCGATAATTTATATTTTCTACACTGTGCTGACACGACTAACGGAAGTAAGTAAAGCAATGAAAGAGAAAAAAACTCGAATAGAAAGAAAATTCAAATTGAATTATGGTTTCTGTGCAAAGTGTCATTAGAAGCTGTACACTCGCATTTGTGGTAATCGGTGTAATGTATTGATATTATATGTGCAGCTTTCAACGTAAGAGTTTTCTTAGTTTAGTAAGGGGTGCCAAGAAATTTGAAAAAAAAAACTTCTGCCGATTTTCGTCATCTGCAATTGATTTTATTATTTTATTTTATTTATTACATAATGTGGTTCGGAAACTTATACCCATATCCAGCTAATTGCAATTCCCTAACTGATCTCCTATAACGACTGTATTCTTCAAAGCAACCGGTAAAAAGAATAGATGCATTTGCATTGCATTTTGCAATGTATGCAGCAAAATTAAAATTTTCTCATCTGCTGCAGCAATGCATTGCATCATCTGTATATCAACACGTATAGCGAAGTTATATTTTGGCATTTCGTTGCACGACTCACGATATAAAATCACTGTTTCATTTTATTAGCGAATAAAATTTATATCACTGAAGCGTATAATTCACCATACTTTTCCTTCTTTGTTAAACAAAAGGGAATTATATTCGTGTTAGGCCCAAGGTTTAGTATTGACCATAATCTTGTGTACCATTCGATACGTGAATCGTATATATCACACGTTCAAATCATACCTTTACGAATTCGGCAGCAGTTACTTATAGGTACATGCGCAAACTAAAAATCGTATTAACGTAATCCGATCTATTTACGTATAATAATTTAAAAAATCCTTAATCCGCTTTAATCGACCCCCGAATTTGATATCGAAGTTTTATTAACAAAAGAAAGAAGAAAATTCAGATACAGCACCAACCGCCTTACTGAGAGAAAGTTTGTGGCAGTTATTGGTTATAAAAAGTTTCCGGTTTTCTTGAAAAGACCAACGCTATAAATAAAGCTCAAGTCTTAAGGTTAAAAAATAAAAGAATACCTTCCGACTTCTGGGCGCAGCTTTCTAAGGGAGGTATAGCGAATTCAAAAGAAAACATATGAAATTGTTTACAAATCAAAGAGAGGTACAGCGAATTCAAAAGAATTCATACGTCTGATGACTAATACAAAATTCGTGAAATGATTTTATTAGTAATCAGCAAAAAATCAATTTGTTTTGCTTTTGGAGTTTATGGTGTGCTTGAGGCGCCGTTGAAAAATTTTTCAATACTAGCCCGCATTCCTACATTCGAAGCACATATCTTAATTTCGACGACCGGAGGAAATCTTCGAAACACGCACGAGTAGACAGACGGACAGACTTGTCTACTATGTTGACTCGGAATTTGCTACTAATAATTTTAGAGATTGAAAAGTCGTAACTTGAAGGGGTAGACCTACCGCGTACCGTTACTTAAGGTTGAATAACTACTCACTTCAAAAGACAAAGTGACGTTATGCCAAATAATGGATTATTTTCTTGAACTGATTTACAAAAGATATTGCTGTTTGCCTTTGTCTTGTTTGCAGTCTAGCAAAATAAGAAAATAAATAAACGCTCAAAAGTATAACAGCTATTGCAACAAATTTTTTTTTTTTTTGTATCTTCGTTATACTTCTCAGTCCAAATATCTTTTTGCAATTTCAAAAATGTAATGATTACGACTTTTGAAAGTACTTTCGCACCGTCCACCGAAGTAAGGGTTAAGGGAAATCAATACGTTTGCGACAACCAAAAGGAAACTTCGGAGACCCCATAAAGAAGAAAGCCGAAGGGGACCATAGAAAATAAAATGGCCCAGAACTTATGACTAGCCGCTAAGTAGCTTTTATCCCTCCGTTTGTTCCTATAACGTAAAAACATGAGTATTTCTTTTAGAAGTAACCGTCTGTAGAGCGTCCCTAAAAAAATAATAAAGTCCGTAGGTCGTCATGCAGACAGACAGTGAGGATGTCGGTAAACATAGCCGTTATGCACAAAAAATATATTTTTGATCAGCGTGAAATTCTGAATCCACTCTAAGCCATGTCCGTCCGTCTGCGCGTCTGTGTGGTGTTTGTTGTTGTCACTCTGCTGGTCACAAAAACAAAAATATCGACTTCAAATTTGATAGAAACTTTGGAAGTTTCTGCGCGCAGTTTGGTATTGAAAATGGGCCAAGTTGGTCAGAGCGCCCGCAGTAAAGCATAAACTGAACGCATAAAATTGTGGGGTTTTGCTCATTACAAACCATATTCGTCCTACGGAAAGCTCTACTATATGCGTGTAACAATGAAACAAGTCGGTCATGTATACACACAATTATAATTGATTCAAGTTTTTAAATTTCATCTCATTGAGGTTTTATGCTTATCATCTATAACATAACATCTATAACAGAACATGTAAACTTACTCTGTATGTTTCCCAAATGAAGATACATTTTACTATCTACTTAAAAATAAAACAAATATCGTGGACACCACAATGTGGTGGATTCATATTTTTCCCAACAATACCATCGATGTGTGCTTGGAGAATGAGTATCTTAACTATAAACTAATTAATTAATTAATTTAGAAAAATTAATTAATTGATTTTTTCTTAACAAAAGGTGCAAGGTAAATATTAACCTATTCACTTTTTCATAGCTAAAGCATCGGGCTTTAAAGATTCTAATGGTGATGGGTGTTTCGGGCTCAGCCGAATATGGCGTTCTTGCTTGTTAAAAAAACAACATTGAACTTACTTTAAAAATCTTAAACTATATCAACAGTCGATTCTTACGTGACAAATTTTAGATGTCATGCTCTTATACTTAAGGGACCGCTTAAGGTAAGAAAATTGAAAGAATTGTAGTTCACTAAGATATATAGTAAATAAAATTTGGAAACTCAATGTTTAACCCAATTTGTGATAAAAAACTATACACTATAAACAAGCAAAGTCTAACCTAAAGGTAAAACTTCTTTTGTAAGAAGCCTATGCTCGGGGCAAAAGCACTGAGCTTGTACTACTTTATTACATTAATATTGTCTAAACCGACCGAAACATCTTAACACTTGAACTTAAGAATAGTTAATTTAAAATCGCTTTATGTTAACTTAAACTCTAGTTATATCGAGTCGTTGAAATGCGATTTTCGGCATTTTCAGTTTAAATTCAATGAATAAAAGTTTATGTAACATTTTTAATGATCCTATTAAAATGACACGCAAAGAAGTGGACGAGAAAACACACTCGCGGATGTACAGAACGAAACTAAATTGCTTCAGGGAAATGTGTTTATCTTTTATTAAACTAATAAAATTTAATATTACCGCAATAATAGCAGTATGCAAATTGGCATCACGTTGCTTTCACCAAAGCATTCCATTATTGTAGCCTATGAAATACGACATGCCAAAGGCTAAGGAGAGATAGGTTTTGAGGCAAATAGCCGCAGGCGCGGGGGACTGAATAATCAAAGGGAGCAATCAATATTTGTTTGTTTCTTTTTTGTTTCTTCTTTGTTTTGTTTTTAACACAAAAACTAGATATATAATATTAGCGGAAATGACACGCGACACCAGGCCTCCTGGCAGGCACGTGCAAGGGATGTTGAAAAAACAAAAAATGAACATAAATCATAAAAATTTGTTATTGCTATTGTTTAAATAATCATTTGTGCAGATTTCCGTATAAATTAGAGATAATAACTAAATAGTATAAAAAATGTGCTGTTACTTGACTCGCTTTTTTATGCTTAGCAACGAGGCACGGTCGAATTTTAGTTTTACCGAGTCATTTGTAATTTCAATCAAAAGCATTAGAAGTTTCAGACGGAACATATGTATTGTTGCAACACCCAAAATCTGAATCAACTTAGCCATGAGGTCTAATTTTCGTTGATTTGTCTGTACATCCTCTGCTGTTGAAAAAATTTGGTAAAAAATATATCCGTTCAAACGCCTCGAGATTATGCAGCTGTAGCAGATATTAATTTAAAATTGGAGCAATTTAATTAGCAGCAGTTCGAGTAACACGCACACACACACAACTGCAAACTTCCTTGCATTTTTTACAAATGCGGCGGAGTTGGCGCGTTTGCAAAATTCGCTTCAAAGCGAATATAAAATGTTAGGTATTTTTCGCGGTAACGTTTCGGAAAAAGTGTAAAAATGGAGAGATGTAATAAAACATTAAGCAGCAATGGCAGCAGCAGGTGGTAAAGTATACGTATGTTATATGAGCGAATGCTAAGTAAAACTAATGCCTTGGCTAAAAACGGATTTAAAGCGGAAGTATTTATGAATCTCTAAATAGCACATTTACAACACAGCGCCATATTACAAACAAACTGAAGCAATAGAAGCGACAGGGCGGGGAGGCAGCGCATTACATCTGGTAAAGTGCTAATGTGTGCACTTGTTAACAAGTAGTGCTGCCACAGTTTTACATATATAAGTATGTGTATACATATACATATGTACGTGCATGCATGGTAGACTTTCTATGTCGTAGAATAAACAGTACATTTATAAGTCCAAATGCAATGTTAAATAAAAACGGAAATGCAATGAAGAAAAAAAAAGGAAATTCAAGAACACTAGAGTTCTATTATAAGCCAAATGGATCTGTATATATCTTTGCTTAAATATGTGCACATGTAATTGTGCTTCCATGGCATATGGCACTCGAATTACCGCCTCCCTCTCGACTGTTAAGCTCGAATTCGCTCATATCTTCGCGATACTCGAATGTGCGCTTATGCCAGATGTATTACGATGATAAACCAGTATTTATGTCATTTGCTCATTCTATTGTAGTTGTATGTTTTAGTACACACTAAATATAACATAACACAAGATTATGAAATTATTTAAACAATCCAATTTTTCTGTAGTGCTCGCTTATTGAGATCGTTTTTTGTTGTTTTATTTGTAAATCATTTGGTTTGTTCCTTTTCTCAGCGATTTGTGTGACGTTTAAAGAACACGCTTAAGTACAGATGCATTCTCATGAAATTCAAAGCATTTTTTTCGTTTTCTCTAACTTTTGTCTTCTTGCCTTGCATTGCACACCTCTCTTTTAAATGTATAAATGCATAATGTCCACTTAACAAGATATACGCACATTTATGAAGGAACTGCATTATTTTCGTACTGTGAAATGAGTTTAAACATTCACGTCCTTTTCACTGGTTTCCTCATTCGTTTTTGCCGAATAACTGTTGCATTGGGTTATTTGCTTTTAGAGATGCTTTGCTGTCATTTTAAGAACACGTGATATAAATTATCGGCGACCTAGCAATGAAAGGGTTTTTTGTTAAATTTAAAATCTCCTTAAATACTTTCTTTATCCCTCATATCATTTTACGATCGCACTAACGGACTTTTTGCAAAGACTTTAACGTGACGAACTTCTTCCTTAAGTTTTGGATTGTGCTAAAGCTACAAAATAATTTTTTGTAGGTATCCTCGTTGAATCGCAATTAATTTGAGAAAAACGATTGTTCATAAGAACTTTTTGGCCATATTCCAATAGAACGCAATTTAATTTTACACAAACAATCTGGCGCTTTAAATAAAGCTATCAAAGGGAAAGAGTCATTCATTGGACGATGTCGTCACGAAACCGCAATTCAAATTTGAAGTTAGTCGATTAAGAATTGAAAGCGCGAGATGAAAAATCTGTGGCCAGCCCGAAATCTGAGAGGAAGTGTTCGGGGTAAAACTTGCAAGTTTAAAATAGTGATTTCATTTAAAAAACAAACACTCCGCAGTACCTTTCAAGGGTCGTTGTCGAATATAGGAATAGGAATCGTTTAACATAAAAAACCATAAATATGGTGAATATATTCATAAAACCCCTCAAGAGCAGATTTTCTTATTTGCTTCTGATCAATATCCAATAAGAGTCACATTTTTCTCTTTTTAAAATGCAACTTCTTGCCTGCTCGCTAGCTGTTTATTTGCTCAACGATCTACTTGCCATACCGTTCGTTAGCGTCCGATAGACTATACTTCCAGAATTTTGTACATCTTAGAATTCTACACGAATGTTCACTCGGTTATGCTAACGTCTGCTTATGTCGTTCCTACATACGAATCACGCGCCGATCAGTGCTGTATATTTATGGGTATAGAATTTCAGTAAAGAGCGGCGCTTAAATTCGTCAAAATTATATATTTTCTTTAATCGTTCATAGTTGCCACGCTTAAATGTCCTAAGCGCCGGAAAGTCTCTTTCGCGGCTTAAAGAAACTTTTTTTTATTCACAGTTTTAGAGAGCTAGTCGTTAGCAAGTAGTCAAAGATTATGTTTATTCAGCTTCATTAATAACCTCTCTCTACGCTTGCTAAGAAGTGTTCCCAAGAACACTTTACCTTTAGCAAACTACTACTGTCAACAATTTTTTGGCACTAGCAGATTTTTCCTCGATATTTCTTCTCCTTTTTTTTTGGATTTGGAAATAAATTGAAAATTACTATACCATAATTTGAAAAACATGTGCTCATACTTTCTGATTTTTTCATGTTTTTCTTTTTCATACTCATATCAATTTTGGAATTCATATATTATATTGTTAACTACAAATAGATTGTTATTGCCAGTGTTGGTGTCATATTAAATGAATCAACTTTGTATATAAACCCTATCGGATAAAATTTAATAATTCTCTGACAATATCTCTCGGTTGAGGTTATCTGCACCTGATTTTATAATTAATTATAAATTTTCCACTTTTTATACATGGTATTAGATCATATAAGAGATAATAACAGGTTTTGTATATAACAAACATTAAATATTGATTTGAGGCAAATTATACTATGAACACTCTTATTAATGAGATTAATTGATACAACGAACAATCTGTAGTGAAACTCGAGTAAGTTTCAAGCAGAAGTTGGTTGAAAATACCTAATTGATTTCGTACCGTTTTCAATGGTTACTTGAGAGGATCGAAGGCTATCGCGAAAAATTGATGCTTCTGTAACAGGCGCGCTCAAATTTCAACCTGCAATTAAGTGGTGAGACTTGCATCTAGAAATTCGTTAGGGACGCATGTTCTTAATTGGAAATCGCCAATCCCGTAAACAGCTAAATATAATAGTTTATCGGAAATAGTTTTTATACAACCACAAATACATTGGGTAAAAATGATTTTGAATTGATTTGATAACTAACTATTTACAAAACATCTCTAAATGTCCTTATGGCGTGCATCTCGGCTCACATGTTAACACCTTGGTTTTAATAAAGAATTCGTGGGTTATTCGCAATTTGCCTTAAGAAAAGTCAGTATTTCTTGGCGTCAAAAAATTTTGCTCCTCTTAAAGACACTTAATATAGTTTTCACTGTATATAATCACATAACATGTATGATACAAAAAATCCATGTGTTTATTATTATCACATATTATTTCCATCCATACTTGTTGGTGTTTTTGTCCTTTTTTTATCCGGTATGTCAACTCAATTAGGATTACAAATGCATTATAAAGGCATTTTCTATAGAATTTTAACAATATGCGTATATATGCGTGTGTTTACATTTATAATGCAAACATTTGCGTTACTTGTTTACAATATGACATTAAATAGCATTCTCACATAACCAGCCAGCCAGCGCCTATTTATTGTCTTTCGGTTTTGCTTTCAGTTAAACTTTTCTGCCCACCTGTGAGTGTGTGATTATTTATGTTGTATGCATTTGTAAGTACAGCTGTAATGTAATTTGTTTATGTATTAGTTTTTGAGCCTGTATAATAAAATCCATCATAATATGAAATTGATTTCGTAAACATTGTTTTGTTTGAACTTTCATTAGAATAGATTTATAAAACATTTTGGAAATATTTTTGTCGTGCAGTGAAAGATGAATGCATGCTTAGTTTATCGAAATAAAAAGTTTTCTAATCATTGCAAAGTGGACGCGATGAAATCCAAGTTCTTAGAACAATATATTCTTAACTTAAATTTTATTATTTTTGTCAACGCTTCTGGGGCATATGACACATATCAGTGGATTTTTAGGTGAAGCTTTCTCATTGCATCGCTTATTGCGCTTTGATGCATTTGGTTCATTTTAGTTGCTTACTATTGAAGATATTTGCAAGGTTCTGTTATTTATATGTCATAGCTTTTTCTCAAAGCAATATTGACTTGAAAGCTTTTGTCGCTATTGTTTTGTTGCTAACTTTTAGATTCGTAGAGAACAAAATCGACTGGAACACGTTTTGTGGTAAGGTAGATGGCGCAACAATAACAAGAAGTTACATAAATGCAATTTTTAAATAAGCTTTTAACTGAAAGGTATATAATAAGTTTCATGTCATACTATCTTTTATTTGACGACACATGTATAACTTTTGCGAGATAAGCAAATCCACTTTTGTCTATTTTAACACAAATTTATGGAAAATATTTGAAAAGAAAATATATGTACTCTGTAGCGTTTTCGAATTATCAGAAAAATCTGAGCAAAATACCGGCAAAAGCAAAATCAATAGAATAGCGTTTAAAACCTACCCATAGGTTGCAAAGCAAAGTTAACTACCAGTTATGCCGGCAGTCGGTCAATTTAAACAGTAAAGAAGTCATAACTGAGTAGTGGTCACAATCTGGAGCAGTGGAATACACGCTTAGAGAAAAATTTATTGGAGACTTTTCATTTCGAGATTTTTTTTTTTTTGGGGCTGGCTTCCGGCCGCAAGGAGCATTTATTTTTGCTGCCAGTTTTCTTTTTCCACACTTCAGAATACTCATACAAAAACAATACAAAATAGAAAAAATGGATACATGGTATTTATATTTTTACCCTTCTTCAAGGAGTTCAAATCATTTTTTAAAGGAAGAACTAAACAAATTTTAAATATTACTTTGAATCCTTTTTTGATTGTTTTGAGACGTTGCGCATCCTCTTGTGCATTTTATCAGCCCCTTGATATTGAATTTAATTAATTACATCTTTGCTAAAATAATATATCATTTCATTATTTCTTGCAACATATTATTATCGCTATGAAGGCGGCTCTCTGACTCCGGCGTTTAGTGATATAAAAGTGGAATCGGCTTTTTAATATTAAATTTCAATCACAGTTTGGTACGTCAGGACAACAACTTCATAAACCAAATATTTTAGTTAACCTTACACGTGATGACATGTTAAAGGTGTTTGCAGAGCAAAAGGAAATTCTTTCATTTGTGAGTGCGCACTCACACGGCTATACTATTTCTTTTACATAAGAAGAAAACAGGCAGAAATTTTTTCTTTTACAGTCTTTCTATCAACTCTATATAAGCCGACAGTGTTCCGCACGTTACATGTAAAAGGAATTCAATCAGTTTATAAGAAATACCAACTATCAAGAGACATTACTATGCCACCGTAACAACAAACTAAAATTTTTCAGAAGACTTAGAAAGGGAGATATAAAGAGAACCGGGAGCTTAAGTGGCGAGAAAATATCTAAATATTTGCATAAGTTATAAATGTAGAAGAGAGTACTGAATACAATGCAATTTGCGTGTAACCTGGCCGTGCGGGTAGGTACTGGTTTACTAGATTAACAGTCTTATTTCATACTTTTGTGTATCAAAACCACGTTACGGTAGTACTTACAGGCATGCGGCATTTAATATTTACCGATATTTTTCAGCATTTAATATTTATTCAGTACACAATATTTTTTTTCATAAGATTCTGAGGTTCTTTGGTTCCCAGCAATTAGCATTTTCAAGTCGCTAATATACAACGGCAATATCCAGGTTCTATGACCACGCTTCTTGTTCGTGTAAGCTAACCTACGTAGAATTAATTCAAAAAATTTTCATACCAACATTTACTCCATACGCCTGAGTAACAGAGTAGGCAAAGAGTCGCGACTAACAACGACTCAATGGTCACGGGTTCGAATATCAAGTGTGGTAGAGTTTTCAATAAAGTCGATAAGCCTTGAATGCATGCTAGTACTTTAAGACTTTACTCTTAGAATTTATTCTCTGAATAAATCAATAATAATAATAATATTTCCTGTGAGTGTTGCAATAGCCAACAGGCCAACGTGCTTAATTCGGGTCAGAAAGATATCCTCCGTGCTGAATAGTAATAATATTCCTACGACACGCACCTTTAAAGTGCACAAAATCTTAAGCTTCATTATAGAAACATCAATTCGCACTGTGCAGTACTATGTTTATCTGCAATGTCATTTCGATTCCTTTCCTACTCGCTGCGGGTTTTTAATCGCTTTGCATCTAATTATATTCTCATAAGTTTAATGGAAAAGAGATTACATTTTTTTCTCCCGCTTTCGCAGTGTTGTGCACGACTTTTTATTCACTATACGGAAAAAATTTGTCAAAACAAACAAAATATTTATACTTCATTATTAGGCTATTTTGCAAAGAGTTAGTCTGTTATGAGAGCCGAAGAAGACGGAAGAAAACTGGAAGATTAGGTTTAATTAATAGACATATCCAATTTAATTGTGGGGGTCGTAGTCGTGTGTGAGAATGCCTATTGCGTGCAAGTACCACTGATTTTTATAGGCAATACAGAAATGCGACGGAGTGTTTCAACCGCATTTCTACATACTTTTCTTAACTTGACATGCTTCCATATAATATTTCATATGTCGATGGTGAGTATTACAGCATATCCCCAAGTTTTTTTTACGATCTGAAACGCAGGTTCGTATTACGTAGCTTGGCTTTAATCTAAACAAAAGAGAACTAGTTTAATCTCTCGAGTACGGTCCCGAAAGTCCGCTAGTCGGGCGTTAAAAAAGAAGGGACACGTTCAATCAGCTTTCTCTTAGCACTAGAGTCAACCTTCAAAATACTGTTGCGCGAAGAAGTGGGACAACAGAAAATGAATAAAAAGGGAAATAAACTGGGATAGAAAAAGAAAGGAGAAAGAGCCTTATCACATTCTGCACCGCATGTTATTTACGTGGCAATTCTGTATTAAACATCTCTTTAAAATACTTTCCTTTTTTTAAATTATTTTTAAAAAAATGACTTAAAAAAAGAAAAAATCCTCTTACTAAAATTCGATGATTCGCTTGATTTAACATAATTGGTTCTCTGTTTTCTTTTTTGGCTTTCTTTTCCTGGAAGGAAAAATTTTAAGAATTTCAATCAACCTAAGAAAATGTGAAAAAAATTCCAAAAATTTCATTTTAACACATAAGCATTACTTTTGTGTGTGTATAAATAAAAAGAACAACAAGAACAACAATGATTGTATAACAAAATTCAGTCTTCTAAAGATTTCGAGTGTTTCTATTTATTTAACTTGCCGTTGTTACTGCTATAGCTTAATTTAATCAGAAAACCGTAGATTGACGTTAAACGAAAAGAACAAAGAGAAGAACTATAGAATCAAATGTGAAAATCCATTGAGATATTTTCCATAATACTTTAAATAATTTAGACAACAAAGTTCTATTTTTATCTAAATATGTGTGGTTGTACATGGAAACATAAGCCAGTGCTTAATCATAAATAATATATAATCACAGCCTTTTATCAATTGTTATGGAAAAGTATTGCATAGCTTAGGGCTGATAGTATTAAATGACCTGATATATCTTCAAGCCAGACAGCACATGCGATGTTTTGATGTATGCTACGCTAAATTGAAATGTGTGAAAAAAAATAAAATTTAATTCAACTTAGGAAAAACCAAATAAAACGTAATATTGGTTCCTTTTCAATAAATGTTAATTCGTAGAATTCGCTCGAGAAAGACGACAAAGTCACAAACACAGTGTAGAGGATGAGAAAAAATTTGTTCCGCTTTAATTTTGGAGCACTGATAACCTCATGTTTTGATTTGTCGTTGTCATTCAGCAATACAGTTTACAATCAGTGTTTTCACGAATAAAACCCTCGTAGCCATTTCAAACGAAGTTACCCTCTCCTATCGCATTTTTCTGTTATTTTTTTATATGCGGGTTACGTCAAAACTATACTGATCGCGTTTGGCTCGGGTTTCAGCGTGTTCGTTGCTTATCTAAGTAACAGTATGCGGTCCAAAATACATCGAAAGCTTGCAAATATTTCAGTGAAAGTCGTATTCGAATCCCATGAACATAAATTATTTTCTTATTAAAATGATAACACTAACACGGACTCGATAAAATTGTATGATGAATGATCATATTCTCTTGTCTTTGACACGAAAAACAAAACTTCAATTTTCACTTAATATCACAAAAATTGATTTGTTATTCGTTTTTCAAATATGATAATTTGCCTTTGTATGTATACTTATATAAAAACCTATATGCTTGCCCAAGTGTTGGGTTCTATATATTATGATTTTACTAACTTTGACTTAGTCACTGTGTAGCGCAAAGATGCGCTGCGCTATGTGTGACTGCGATGTTAGTTAACAAAATGTTTACATACTTCAAATTGCTTTGCGTGTCAACACTAAATTTCGGTAACGCATCATTGCTATACACATAAGCATTTACTAAATATACAATATGTACGCGAACACATTTACACATGAAGGCAAACACTCGCATATACATAATTTTCTAATTGTTAAGCACGAAGTTTGTAAATAAACAGCAACTACATGTATGAAAAAAGCCTTTTAACCAAGAAAAATTTTCCGTTAGTTATCGCACGCTTGGCATTCTCCAAAAATCTTTTGTAAAGTTTTGTCAATCGTTTATGTTATTTACCGCCTTTACACACAACACAGGCAATCACAGCGATACAAATTTTTTAAAGTGTAAATTGATTTCGCGAAAGTCATTAATTTTTACTTCATTTAATAGATGTTTAACAGATTTTGGTTTTATGCGTTTTATTTACGCAATGCAAATCAAAGGCTTGGACTGCATCTGCGCTATTAGGGCCAAATTTTCGTTCTTTTTTTTGCTCTACTGATTTTATTGAATTTTAAAAGATAAATTCCAAATTCAGTTAGATATTATTTGCAACATGTCAATGCTATGGGTCATTTTTTATTAACATTTTCTATACAGTTTGTGAAGAAAACCATTTTCAATTCTATGAAGTTATTATAGTAAAAATCAGTTCTGGAGAATTTAAAACGTGAACTATATATTCGGATGGAAGATATACCATCAACTTGAATATCCACGTAGTTAGCATTTCTTTTTTTTTCGTTCATTTATTTCATGTGGCAGAATGATAATAGATTCACTTATCAATAGAGCATTGGTCTCCTAAAAAGTGTGTACGTATACAATACTTATATGCATATAACATGTATAAATATAATAAACATCCAAATACTTATTCCACAATATATTATTTTAAAAGGCACTCATCTGCTAGTTGCAAAAGGCGGATCTTATCCATAATCTGCTGTTTGTATTAAGGTGCAATAATTTTATGCATTAGCTACGTGATTGGTTTGCGCAGTCAGTAGCAACGCGCTGATTTGGTCATATTGCTTACGTTAATAAACGTGATCGATTGGTATTTAATTTGGAGGCGGAGAAGGTATACTGCAGAAGAATCGTGTTTACTTTTCTCCGTTATGGCTTTATTCAGATATGAAGCCAATAAGATTTTCTCACACTGATCCATTGAAAGGTTTGCTCGATTTGCTTTATTTATTTATTTATTCACTTACACATGAAACTCAGGTAAAGTAAATTAACAGTCGAATGCTATTGACTCGTAGAAGTAAATCTTATACTAATTAATATTAAAAACTAACAAAAAGAATGTAAGAAGTAAAGAAAAAAAAAAAAAATAATAATAATGAACGTATAAATAAGCAATAAAAAAAAAAAAAGACAAAAGTGCAAATCCAAGTTGCAAATGGACCCCTAAGCCAACAGTAAGACAACAGTAAATAACACCAGTTAATTTTCGAATCGTAGTGAGACGTTAAGATTGGAAGTTATCTTAAGTTATTCTGTTTGGCCTTCACTGAAACTTGGTTAAAACCTGATCTACATTCGTCTGAATTTTTCCACAATTCTTTCCAGATTTTCAGAAATGATCGATTGCATCGCATTGGTGGTGATGTATTAATTGCCACATCTTCGTCATTTCCGCCCAAATCAATTGAATTTCCTACTACTCCTGACGTTGAATTTATCGCCATTCGAGTGAAACTGCCTAATAAACAATTATTTATAACCTGCTCCTATATTCCCCCAAATTGTGATATCTCCATATATAAGAAACAGGCCGCCGTCATTTGTGAAGTGGTCAAGCAGTCGAAACTCTCCGGTTTGGTAGGTGCGTTGGGAGACTTCAATTTGCCTCAAGTCACTTGGTGCAACAGTGATAATTCTGGCTGTTTGATTCCTACTTCAACATCTGATAGAGCTCTTATGTTCTTTAATGAATTACTCAATCATAATTTAGTTCAATACAACCGTACCCATAATTGTAATGGTGACTAATAATGACTGCTTGATCTCTGTTTTGCCAATTTCCCTGAGATTAGTGTAAATCGTTGTCCCCCTTTTAGTTTACCTGAGGATCCTCGTCGTTCGTCGAACTGTTTTAATGCTCCAAATCCAACTTTTTGAAATCAATATTACGATTTTCATAAAATCAATATTGTTTTGCTAAAACAGCGTTTTTCACATATGAGGTTTGATTTCTCAACAGGAACCGTCGATACGTTGATAGAATTAGGCGTTCTATTTGACCATAGATTACGTTTTAACTTGCACATTGAGCTCTCGTTAAGCAAAGCTAGGTCCACACTTGGTATTATAAAGAGGTGGTCCAAAGAGCTTGATGATCCTTACATTACTAAAAGGCTGTACATGTGTTTGGTTAGACCTATACTCGAGTATGCCTCTGTTGTGTGGTCTCCTTCATATAGGTGCTACGTACATTCAATTGAATCTGTTCAAAAGCAATTCTTGCTGTTTGTCCTTAGGAAATTGGGTTGGGACCCGATTGCCTCTCTTCCTCCCTATGAAAATAGGTTGCTTCTGTTGTCGTTACCGTCTCTCGAAAAACGTAGATTTGTTCTTAGCGTTTCTTTCGTAAAAAAGTAATAAATGGTGCTTAATGCGCGTAATTTACCTATGTCGTACTTAAACTAGCTTTTAACCTTAAAAGGTCGTTACGATTCGAAAGTGAATTGTTGTTAAGTATTATCGGTTGCCAAGCTTATGCATGTTTGCGATGGCTTAGGCGTTCAATTGCAATTTGGTCCGGTTGTGGGTGTGGCTCTATGCTAGTTGTGTACATGCTTTTTTTTTGTCTTTTTTTCCTTCTTATTTGTTTTATTGTACTTATACTAAGTTTTAATATTAACTAATTTAAGCTTTACTTTAAGAGTCAATTGAACTCGACTGTCAAAATTTGTAGTTGAGTTTCTTGCATAATTGGAATAAATAAATAAATAAATAAATAAATACGACATAGGCAAATCGCGCGTATTGAGCATAGTTGTTTTGATAGAATTTAAAAAGTCCGATATTGGAATAAGTGATAGGTATCACTTAAGTTTCTGAAAACTACTCTGAACAGATTGAACAGCTCATAATTGGATTTGTATTGACTAAGCCAAATGAAGATAAAGCTCCTAGAGAAGCGATTAGGGACATTAAAGCTTATCTGACCAAGTAATGTGAGCGAGACGACAATACCATTTATTAACTCAAATAAGAAGGGAACACCTAGAATAAATCTACGATTCTTAAGTGATGCTAAGGGTAACAGAATAAGGAGGCTTCCTTTCTACTTAGTGAAATGGATAAGCTCTTATCTGCGTAATACATCATTCAAGATTCTCTTCAACTTCATCATCGGATGAATGTCCCATACCTTAAGGCAGCCATTTAGGATCCCTTTTATTTAATTTGTCCATTATTGATCTCCACTCAGTGATTAAATCCAGCCATATCTTAATGTATGCTGACAATGTTAAACTGTTTTTCCCTTTTCATTGTAATCACAATCGTATCAGCTTTAAATTTTCTTAAATAATTTGGTTGCATAGTGCTCATTAAATTTTATGACATTAAAGTTGGAAAACATTGATTAGTTCACCGACTTAAGAGTTCTATTTTATTTATGTAAAGCTACGTCCGCGCTGGGTTTCATTAAGAGATAGTCCAAAGAGCTTAAGCGTCCTTACATTATAAAAAGGCTGTACACGAGCTTAGTTAGATCAATACTTGAGTATGCCTCCGCTGTGTGGTCTTCTGCCTATAGATGTTATGTAGGTTCGATTGAATCCATTCAAAAGCCTGGAGTTTGAAGGTCAATAAGTTATGGTTAATTAGGTCAAACTGAAATCAGTATATACAACATTCATTTGAGAGCCACTAGCAAAAGTCTTAAAAATATATAAGTAAATTCTAAGAGATTCGTAATAGTTTATCTATGGTTCAGGTATTCATGCTGCAATGGAGATATAGAAGATTTGAGAGCAAAAGCCAAACAACAACAGAGTAACAACATCTGAACGGTTTCATCTCCGTACTTTCGAAACGAAGTTTGCTTCATTGTTCATAATTCTGTTCAGGTGTAATTGAATCGATTGCAATTATTTACGGGTAAGGATAAATGCAAAGGTTCGCGTATGCATGTACATGGCCTACATGCTGAGTGAAACCGTTTTGCATCTAACTATGCCATTTTGTTTCATATGAGTTTTAAGAGACATCGTTTTTTAATTTATTTGTTGCGAAATAACCAAAAAAAAAAAAAAAAAAAAATGAAGTATATGTTGTACACATGCATATATCTACAATTTTTAATTTGCTTATTATTCCTTGAAACATTATGCATTCGCAACTATATATAAACAGTGTATAAATGTTCACAATATTATAGTGTGAATGGAACTATATGTACATTAAGTATATGTACTATATGCGTATGTGTAGAACCGAATGTAGCGATTCAATATAACTAATTGTAAGTAAAACTTTTTTCCCTGATTTTCAAAGAACGGAGTATTTATGAATCAGTCAACTTTTATTGCAACCGATTTCTGAAGCGAAACCAAATCAAATGTTTTGAAAACAAGATACTATACAATAAACAAATATTAGCCTCAACACCAATACGTAAGTAAGCATCACATCTAGGCCCGCTTAAAGCCTTCAACTTACATGTAGCCAAATGTGAATATATAAAACCAATATCTTTGTTGTCTACTGCCCTAAAGTTTTCAAGTCTGTAAATTACTTATTAATTGATTTCGATACTCTAAAATATATTCATTATCTCAGAGTAATTTTTTCCTTCACATTTCGAGCTTTTTTTTGAGAGCGCTCCGAAAATGTTACCTGTGTTCTACCGTCCAATCTTAACTTTTCAGCAACGAATGGCTTGTAGCCGAACGGCTACGTCCGGTAAGAATCTATTATACATAAACTCCAGTTTTCGCCGGGAATCCTTACTGCAAAGGTTTCTGCATAAATCATTGGAGCTGCTTTCTTTGGCAAGCCGCCATCTAACACCGCTACCCACTTCTTTCAATCTTTTCTACCTGGAATCAGTCCTGATTACCTCACCTGAATCCGACACGAAGAGAGAACATGCACACATTGCCTGGTCACGCAAAAAGTAAAAGATAATATCACATAATTATCGCCAAGACAAATTTCATTCGGTTTGCTTAAACTTAAAAGAATGCCTTAAGAATTAAAAAAATTGCGCAATTTGTTTAGGGTCTACACATGCCCTACGAAAATGTTTTAATTGCTAGTGGATCCGAAATGGAACACTTAAAACATATGGAAATAATATTTGAACGTCTTATTGAACTTTTATTAAATGTAAATTCTAGCAACCGGCAATTTCTGGTATCTACGTTCGATCTTCTCGTCCACAATAATTCTGAAGTGGGCATTTACCCTTCTGAAGACAAGGTGTGGGGCAGTTAAGAGATTTCGTTGTCCAAAGTCAGACAGAAAAAGCTCAAAAATTTATTGAAATTTTTTTTCAAAAATTTATGCGCTTAGGATAAAATGGATTAAAAAATATACATACAAGTAAATGCAAACGCTGAACAAAGTTTGTCGCAACTTCGTCGCATATACCTAGCTTTCTGTCGGCAGTTCAACAATTGTGTTGTCCAGCAATTCACTCAAGTTTACATAATTAGTTTTTTTCGTTTCTCTCTTTTTGGAAAGTCACAGAATTTTTTTCTGCTTGCGAAGAGTATTTATCGTCTGTTGGGTATATCACGAGAAAGTTTGGTCATACAGTAACAGTAGGAATGAGTCGAGCATTTTCCTTGTGATGTAGCGCGAGTGCGTCGGGCTAAAGTTGCGGTAAAAATGAGTCGACCATTTTCCCTATGATGCAGCGCGATTACCTCGAGCTACGAAAGGTCTTTAACTACCTTTTTTTATGATAAATATAAAAAAATAGACAAAACAATTAGAAAAGAGTTTTGTTATAATAGAGAACAAGATATATAAATTTTCAATCTTTATGGAAAATAAACTATAGATAAAAAAACAAGACTTTTATTTTGTTGCAACAAAAAAAAAATTTGTTTGACAATTTAATTTCGTTTAAATCTCTCGATTCGTACATGGGTATGGTATGAAGAAGTATAAAATTCGCGAGCATATATGGACAGAAGCAAAATCACATGTATTTATACGGACCCAATTCGAGTAAAAGCAACTTAATACCAGTTATTAGTTCTTCCTGCACTCTGGCTAAGGGAGAATGGAAAATAAAAGAATAATAAAAGAAAAGGAAATACCAAATAGTAAATAGCCACGTACACAAAAGCAGAGCACTTTTGCCTGTACGTTTAGAAAAACTGTAACATAAATTTTTGTTTAAGTTCTAACACCAACCATGACCATCAACGACAACTTAGATACACGACAAACGTAACCAAAAAATAAAAAAAAACGTGTCCATAAAATGCTAAGATAGTGCTTGTAATACCTTTATGTAAAAGTGTGTGTATGTGTTTCTGAGCGTAGATTAGTACTGTGAAACTTAGGAAGTGAGAAAACTGACGTTTCGGTCAATAATTCCCGGGAACGAAACACATAACGTATGTGGTGTCAAAAAATGCTATCTTGCAAGCGAAGACAAGTTACAATGGATTGAGTGACGCTGCTTTTCTCATTTCCAAAACAGTGTGGAAATACGAATTTAGTTGGTTGATTAAAGATTGCGTTTTGATGGGTAATCCTTCTCCACAGAAAACCATAATTTGTTAGCGGTTTACAACTGAAGTTTTACGGACACCGGTCGAACTAAAAGTAGTGCACGCGCAAAATAGGTGGGCAGCCTTATTCTAAGATTTGTTTTCGATAATTGTAAAGTAAATTTCTAAAAGATGTGAGCATGGGAAGCATGTTTTCTAAAAATTACCTGGTTTACTCAGGGTGTCACTTGTTATTTGCTGCGAAAGTATAATTACGTGCATTGAAGTTCAAGTTGCTTCTCCACCTACCGTATCCTCCAGAGTTGGCTCTCTCGGATTATTATCTATTTGCAACTTTTTAAAGGATGCTCAGTCAAAAAAATGTGTATCAAATGATAAGGAAACTGAACCGTGTTTCGACAAATCATGCTATAAGAAGAGCAAAGAAGGGTTGAGAAAGCGTTGGACTAATTGTATTACTCTTGGAGGGAACTATGTGGATAAATAAAGTCGTCTTTTGCCATGCAAAAACCAATCAAATCAAACGTCAGGCGAGTATCCGCTATATATATTGAAATTTTTGGCTACAATTTTGGAGAGTTTCTCAGTTGTGTAATTAATCTGGGAATACATAAGTAGCAAACTTGAGTTCTCGACATTAATTGTAGGAACGGAACGACGTAGGCTTAAAATTTAATTTTTTGCTTCAATGTAGACGCCTCGGCTTAATATTGTTCATGCTACAAATACATTAAAAATATGAATATACTTTGCCATATTAATCACGAATATAATAATTAAAATGAGATTTTGACAATGATAAGATGAAATAGAGTCAAAATAGACTTGGAACCACATAAAGCATGTTTAATTGGCTTATCGAAAATTTTATAATGGATACTTTGCTATGTAGACTTAGAATACAACGATGAAAATATATTAAACAAACTTACTCTCGATATCACCTTGCTTAAAGCAATAGCTGTCAAGGAGATTTAGATAGTATTTTGGCTCACTGCTGAAGACAATCGTACAATTTTTTTTACAATTTCAATGAACGAATGAATATAATTAAGCGAGCTAATATGTTTTACGTAAAAATATAAAATGTGCAGAAGGTAATGTTTCGACTGCTAAAAGAAATAAATGAAACTGCAAAAAGGAGGAATAAATGAAGACTCAGCAGTGCCGAGGCATGGGCGAAAACGCGATTTTGACGAACATGTTCCTTTGATTTATTCCAATAGCATTGACATGAAATTTAACATGGCCTTTATTTTAATGCTTACAGGTTTTGGGGACATATTGGAAGATTTATTGACCCCATCACAACTAAAGTCAGCGGGAAGATGTTGAAATATTCCTCTAAAAACAAATAAAATACTTCTTTTCCTTATTTTAGTTTTATATTAAAACAAGAAAAGTTTTTTCAACTTTTCGATACTGATTTTATATTTGCAAGGCATGGAGATCTCACTTGAACCTTACTCTGTCCATCAGTCTGTTAACAGCAGTTTTAGAAAAAAACGTATATATGTATATAAAAAAGACGCATAATTTTCTTGTAAATTTGCTTGTGATACTACTGTGTGTCGGACTGTGAAAAACAGATATATATCAAATTTTTTATGAACGTAAGTGGGTTTCTTGCTTGATAAGATAAATAACCTCTTTTTTTGTTTGCGTTTATGTACACTTCGGGATACAAAATTTAAAACACTTAGCTTTAAGCAATCATTAAGTAGCAGAGCCCCAGTAATTACTTTAAATATCGAAACGTTTAAAACAAGGGAAAAAGAAACTAGAAATCTTGCTCTTTGACGTCATTGAAGGGAGGTGTGATCGAAAGATATACGCTTCATCCGGCAGTTTAAGCCGTCTCTTGCTAAGGCAACGCAAACTTGTTGTCTTTTTTTTGCATGAAACGGAAAACTGTACCATGAATAAACGTCTGAAACATTGATCGAAAATGGAAGGGTACGCAACGATCTGATTTGAGCTAGAAAGATAACCGTTACACTGCGCTGCGGACGGCGGAACCTTTTGATATGAGAATAAGTTGATTTTATAAACGCATACTAACGGCAATTATCGTACAGATTTATTGCGAGGTTCTTATGAAGCACCCAAGAATTATGATCACAGTCATTTAATTTAGTGGAATAGTGCGTAGTTGAATTGTTCGGAATATTGCAGCGATCCGACACAAGAAGTGAAAAAGTTCAGATACAATTTTCAAAGTTGACGCAATTCAGGATTAGGGCTTAATTGATTGTGCACATACAAACATGCTTTTTGATCCACCCGTCTGGTTATGTGGGAAAAGCATTGCAACTCTTGCATTAGAACAGTTTGTATGTACAGTAATATAAGCATTTACTAGCGTTTACATAGTTGTCCCGGAAAATTAACGTCAAAAGTAATATTAAAAAGTTCCCACGTCGTATGCAATTCAGTTCTATTAAAGGAAATTTCGCTTTACCGATAAGTTTCACGTTGCGAGAATATTAATCAAAAATCAATAAAACCATTTGATCAACTGGCATATTACGCAATACAAAAGTAACGTTCGTCTTAGACCGGCAATGTTTAGCTCTAAGACGTCAGTTTTGATAGATTATGAAGCAATGGCAAGATTTCGTATTTTCTAAACTTTTCTAAGATTTTCCTCTTGGAATCGCTTTATAGGGAATATGAGATTCTAAGCGAAACTGGAATTTATTCACGCCAACGCGCTGTTAAATTTCGCACAATAGCGCAGATGACGTGAACGTAACATTGCTTTAGAAATTTTGTAAAAGTCTAATACATTTGCGACAAGCGTGGCTTATTCTGCGCAAGAACAAATCTGAGGACTCGAAAGCGTAAATAAGCATAAATCAGCTGGGTACGGTATATTACTAGCGACTGTTGAGAAAATGTTGAAAGACAAAGGTCATTTTACAGCATGATGAACTTTGACCCTATCATGCAAAAGTCGCTCAAGATGCACCAGCAGCGCTGAAAAAAATACCACTTACTACAATGATTCAAGGATAAGAGAAAGAAATTTGCGGGCTGTAACCGTGACAACAACGCGATACCAGACATTTTTCAGCAAACTAAGCAACATTTGACGATAAGGATGAACGAACCCCAAAAACAAAAAAAATTGTTCTTCCGCGATGGTGGCTGGCCGAGTTTAGATTCAACGAACTTTTTTACCCTCTTTCTTTTAATTTAATAAGAAAAGTTTTTGTGGTTGGTAGCAATGCCCCAAGATTTTTAGCTTGCTCTTAACATTTTTTCAACAAGTTTTTCTTTAATGATTTTCAACCTTCTTTTTTTTACTTGTCACGCTTAGAAGTGTGGTTTTCCCGGTTTGCTGCTGTTTCCCTCTTCCTCTTGAGTATGCTACATTTTTAAGTTAGTCTGGGTTTGACTTGATATATAGAAAACGTCATTAGTAGTAAAAAAAACACAATACAAGTAACGAAAGCTAATGAAGTTGCACTGAAGTAAAAATATTTGACACAGAAAGAGCATTTCGCAATTAATAAAGGAAAGAAAGGTGCGGAAAGCCGAAAGTGGGGTCGATAGTACATGCGGAAAACCAGAAACTAGAAGGAAATTACATTTTGCCTATTTTTTTAATGCCACTCTTTACAAATCCTATTGAAATCTTAACTTGAAGTCATTGACGGTTATGATAATGTTTTCTTCTTAATCGAAATTATGTATTACTATATATAATTCTTGGAATTAGTGTAAATGGTTACCAGTTTTAATTATATTTTATTACGACTATTATGTTAACATAGGAAAGAATCTCTCTCTAAGACCTAAATCACTCATACGCATCCATAAGATTTCACCTTTTGATAAAGGGTAAAATTATACAACAGCTTCACATCAATTCGCAAAGTACGGTAAATAATAACTACATCTCGACATCCCTATGAAAATATTCGCATTATACATTTTTACGAGCCTGAAAAATAGCTAAAGCTGGCGATGCCAACGGATACGTTCCAGTAATCCCTAAATTTTTAATACTGCTTGCTGAACTTAGTGGTTTAAATGTCATTTCCCACAATTCTTGCCCAATCCTTTCGTAAAATTCGTAGCTTACAATCTCAGCAATTATCTTTTGTGCATAAAATTAGATAATAATAATTTACTATTTTATTAAGCTATTTTTCGGTTTAATTTAGCTTGCAATGTATACAAAGGTTAAGAGGCTACTCGACAGATGCACTCATTGCACTTTACGTAGCAAAGTAACTGACCAGTCCACTCCGTAAATATTTATTATGCGAATGGAACCTCATCAAAATTAAATCTTTTTACAATCTATTTTCATTAAAAATATCTCGAAAAATTTTAAGCACACGACATCAAAAAAAAAAATATTTTCCTAAGATCGTTTGAAAAGATTTGATAACTTCAGTATTCTTCAAGACAAAACATGTTGTTTTCTATATGTGTTAAAATCTTCAACACTATTCCTATTAGTATTTAAAATATTGCAATCGAAATTGATAAAGCTATTGAATGCAGAATTTAATAAATTTTTCGTCTTGATTTTATGCAAAGCGACAAGAAACGTTTCCGTAAGACGTTACACACTAACGTTAAGCTCAAGGAAAATTTAAAAAAAAATCGAAACGTGAGAGGATTGGTGGCTACAAAATAATTTTTCTTCAGTTTTATATGTTTTCTCTACCGGTAACATACATATATACATATACTTATATATATACACTTATATACTTGTGTATGAATTTTCCAGTTTGCATCTTCCATTACTTACTATAAATAGGGATAAACCGCATAAGACAAACTATCCTCTCACTGGGATAAATGATGCATCAAAATATATGCGCAGATATTTATACGTTAGTACAGAGCTCACCTTTATGGTACATAACAAGAGTTACGAAATTCTAATGATACCAAAGTTAGTTTTTACGATAAACTGTGTTCTCGTGCAGCCAAAATGTTGCTTCAAAAAAAATCTAGCGAGAATGTATTATCTGCATTAGTAATTTGCACCCATTTTGTTGGTAAAATACACCTCTTTTAAACGAGCTAGGGTTCCTTGGTGGAACAACACGCTTTCGTTTTTGAGGAAAAATAAAATGGATCTATGGCATCGCTTTAAGAGAGGTCCTGATCAGGATCATTTGTTATTATACAAAAAGGCCAATGCTCTATTCAGGAAGGAATTACGGAAATCAAAGGCACTTAGTTTCAAACTTTTCTCGAGACGAATTCACAGAAATACGCCAATGAAAGTTGTCTGGAACAAAATCAACAGACTTAATGGGACTTCAAACCTGAACGAAATTTCTGCCATCTGCACTCCCAATGGAACTTTAACTGACGCAGATGAGATTTCTAATTACTTTGTGGTGTGAATACTTCTCTGACAGCAACTTCTCCAGTGCTTTCATCGAAATTAAAAGGACTCCAATACCTCTTTCAAATAATATCGATAGATGTGCCATGTTCTTGGAAAATTGCGTATCTACCTCAGAACTTGGAAGTTGTCTCTCCAATTTGAAGGGGAAGACACCTTATACCAAATGATCAGTGCTATGTCTAAGTCTAGTAAAAAGAAATTGCTGGACCTATATAATACGGTATTTATGACTGGCCATATACCCTACATGTGGAAACTGGCAACAGTTGTTCCAATTCCAAAGCCAAAAAATGTCTCCATCGCATCAGATTATCGCCCAATTTCTCTTTTATTTTGCCTCTCTAAGGTATTAGAGAAGATTATGGCATCTAGATTATCTTGGTTTCTTGAGTCCAAGAACCTGATAACAAAGCAACAAGTTGGTTTCAAGCGGGGTAGAGGGTGCATCGATGCTCTGTTACATATTGATTATTTCACAAGCAAAGCAATTTCAGAACGAAATCACGTAACAATTCTCTCAATTGATTTCGAAAAAGCATTTGACAGAGTTGGTCTTCATGTTATCTTAAGACTCTTGAAATCATGGAATGTCGGATCCAAATTCTTCAACTACATCAAATCATTCATGTCGCATCGGCGGTTCAAAGTTAGAATCAACAATCATCTTTCTGATTCCTTTCCGCTAATGAATGGCATTCCGCAAGGATCTCCTCTCTCTGTCATGCTTTTCCAGATCGCTTTCAACGAAATTAGCAAAATTCTTTGCCGTGTACCAAGAGTGGAACATTGTCTCTACGCGGACGATGTATACATTTTTACAAAAGAAAAAGACAACACGAAAGCAATCAACATCCTCGAATCTATTGCATGTGAGATCTCCACATGGGCAAACTCGTCAGGAGCTAAACTTTCTATACAAAAATCAAAAAAAAATGCACATATGTCGAAAACAAATGTGCGATGCAGGAAACCTACTGATGCATATTAACGACTTACCAGTACTAAATGTGCAGACGCTCCATGTTCTCGGGCTCACGTTTTCCAACAATTATCGTTGGAAAGCACACTGTCTTCGGTTAAAAAACTCCCTTTTAATAAGGGTAAATTTCATGCAGTACGTTGTTTGGAGAAGCCATGCGCATATTAAAACTATTGCTTATCTTACGAAAATGCTTGTGTTAAGCAAGATTGACTATGCTTTGATAATTTATGGCAATAGCTGCAAATCTAATATCAACATCCTTAAACCGGTCTATCACCAAGCCGTCAGAGCAAGTTGTTATGCTTTTTGGACGACGCCCATAAATAATATTATAATTGAAACTGGTCTCCCAACTTTAGAAAATAGACTGTATGAGTAAAAAGCTAAAATAGTCCCTAAGCTTCTTAATTCAAACAAATCCATTCTCGGTGATGACGTAAGAAAGATTATTATTGCGAAGAAAATTGCAAAGTCACCATCTGCAATTGACCATTGTTTGTGCATCGGAAAAGAATTGAACATTCCCTTAAAAATTTCCCGGTCTTTTGGTATTAAACCTCCCTGGATTTTGAAAGACTGCTCTTTTGACATCTCACTGTCTATGCACAAGAAAGAAGATACTCCAAATTACGTCTTCAGGAATCTAATAGCTGAAAAAACCCAAGTATTGGACAGTACTGGTTGGAATCTTTTGTACACAGATGGCTCAAAATCTCCTGGTCTGCCTCCTGCTTGTGCGGTGGTAGATGCTACAGGACGGGTTCTTCTCAACCACATATTTCACGAAAGTACTTCAACTTTCACAACCGAAGCCAGAGCTATCCTTCACGCTGCCAACCTTGCCCATAAAAACAAACTCAAAACCGTTATTGTTACCGACAGTTTGTCTGTATTACAAGCTGTTCGGAATCCTTCGACTTCGAGATGGAGCACCATCAACAAATTAAGGAATATAATTACTACACCCGACGGAAAAATTAAAATGTTATGGGTACCAAGTCACATCGGTTTACTGGGAAATGAGCAGGCTGATCGAGCGGGAAAGTATGCTGCTTCTGCTCCTCTAATTATGGATGATGTCATGGAAAAGTTGGATCTTCAAAGGTACTTTGGAAGAAAAGTTAAAGAGAAAATTGCAGAAGGAAATTTACAATACCATCATCAACACTACTCTTGCATTAACCCTCAATTAACTCCACCTCTTTATCCAACAAATGTTGAGAAAACCAAGATCCAAACATTTTCGAGAATTCGCCTTGGTCATACAATTGCAACTCACCAATGGATCCTGAAGAAGTCTTCTCCCCCAATCTGCTGTTGTGGACAAACTCTTACTATAAAGCACATTCTCTGCGACTGCCTCAACTTTTCCTTGGCCAGAAGTATTGCATTTGGAACGATTAACCCTTTGAACATTCTACAATCAGCTTCAGAGCAGAATATCAATTCTATACATTACTTTATTAATACTACTAAGCTCATTATCTAATGTACATTTTATTATTCTTTTTTATAATTAGAGCCGGTAGCCTGTGTTGCTAGTGCTCAATGTCTTTTTTTTAGTCTAAAATTGAAATAATAATGATAATAATAATATTTAAAATAATAATCGAAATATTTAACATCATAGCGGGTTGTATTTTGATACTTCTGGAGTAGTTTACGGACACACCCGCGGTAGAAACTTCTTAAACGCGAGACGAAATAGTTATCGGCCCATTTTCGGATATCTTCATCTGCGCGAAATTGCTAATATCGATCTTAACCAGCGCTATGCAGAAGAAGACAGTTCTCGAGAACATGCCGAAATCGAGAGATGCTACCAGATCAAGCTAAAGATCGCTTTCTGTATTGGTTACACTGGAGAAGGCCGGGCGTATGCGAATTCGTCGCAAGCCATTTTCTAAATGTTTCATAGGTAACTGCTTTTGACTCTGGGCCAACCTAATGATTTGCATAGCTTCAGTTTTACTTTTTCTAGTTTAATCCATTAAAGACCGAAAACCACGCAGAGCCATAAATGATATTCGTCCGTTTTCACTTTGATATACAATGAACGACAATTATAAAATATAAATAAAAATATCTAAGCTATCTGAAATTTCGGGGAAATTGGACGCGACAAGCACGTTTTATTCATTTTATTCATTCATTTCAATTTCATTGGACAGAATTTATTAACACAACTAGTATGATATTTTTGGATGCTATTCTTTGTTTTGCCACAAAATATTTTGAAATTTTTCATATTACTCAACATCGCCTCGTTTTTTGTCAGCGTTTATGTGACTTAGTTTCGCGTCTGCGAAACTCGCAAATCGAATTTGAATTTGTTCTCACATCTTTGATTCCGACGCCAATACATCGTGGCACAATCAATATTTCCTGGTATTTTCTTCTGACCAGTGTCCAATCCTTATAGAAATAATACAAAAAAATTCACTGCGCTAAGTCACGCAAAGCAAATCAGAAAAATTCCCAAATGGAAGCACATGCCGGAGTAAATATAAAAAATGTATCAGCCTTTGAAAAACGCACTACACATTTTAATCATACGTTGCGAAAAGTTGAATTGGCAACATCGAAGTTCGAAGGCAATCAAATTTAGATCACCACTGCTGAAGCAACGTATGTCACTCTAGTGCACTAGGAAGTTGAAAGCTAAGCTTAGCTAGCTAGAAGAGCAACCTCACACTTTAAAATCTAAAGCTAAAACTCTAGACCAATAAAATTTATGGAATCAGTCTAAAAATAAATAAAGACCCTGGCGCAGACAACATCGTGGCGAAAGTGGTTCGCGATTTACCATAAGGTGCTCTGAAGACCTTGCTATATATTGTTGCAGAAATCCCAAATCCACTTCATTTCGGCTAATTGATTTTCCCACAAAACAAATTCCATAAAAAGGGAAAAACCAAGTCCACTTTCGGGGCGCATCATGAAAGTTAAGGGATTGAAAATGAAGCCATTAACTTAGGCGATAGTAATATGCTTATAAATATTTATATAAATAGAATATTTGAGGAAGGCAGAGTCAATCGAAAAAGAATATTTGAGTTGAGAAGTTGAGAATATTGCCAAAATAAACTGTGAATAATCCTACTCTTAAAGAAATTGTTTGTAAATAAAAGAATCTTGAAGTAAAAACGTGCAACTGAATTTCTCTTAGAAAAAGAAAAACCACGATCTATTCAGAACCGTATTCAGAAAAGAATTTCGTAATAATATCATTAACAGCATCTTCCGTGCTGGATAATTTCGATTGCCTTGGAAAAAATCTCTTGTTGTTGCGGTACCTAAACCAGGGAAATCCGTCTTAGGGACGCGTAAGCTTGTTACCGATCATCTCCGAACTGATTAACAGATTATATGATTAAATAATGTTATCCCCTATATTAACGCGCTTTGTTATTTTACTTCAACACCAAGTTATATTCAGGCAATTCCATGACATTTTAAAACCAACTTTTTATCGGATATACACAGGAGACATGCAAAAACAATACTTTACGCACATGTTCACACAGCCACTATAAGAACACTTGCAAACCACAACATGGCGTCAAGACAAGTCTAAAACAATATTGCCATCATAGAGCAGTGGCTGCAAAAACGTCATATCAACGTTAGTCTAGCAAAATGCACTCCACTAACTATTCATTGCTTTGAAAAACCCCAGAAAACCCACGTCAAATATTTGGGAATCGACTATCTTACAAGGACTCACCGTGTAAGTGCCCAGTTAACTCAAATAAAATTGCAAACGAATGAATTATGGTGGCTGTTAAACTCAAACTCAAAACGGGGTTTACATAATAGTATAATAAAGCAGATATAATGCTGTTATTACGCCAATACGGTCCTGTGGAACACAATAACAGGGAGAAGGTTACTACTCAAACGCTGCCAAAATACAAAGAAATCACTCAAATACTCTGCGTACGATAACAGGCGCTCCCCGATGCCTAACTAATTCAAACATTCAGAGGAACTGGTCGTAGTAGACGTAAGTAAGGAAAGAACGAACAGCTAGTTTACTGTCACGATATTTTTACTTAATTCAGAAAATCATTCTTTGTCTTCGTGAAAAGTTTACAAAAGTCAATGTTCGGCTTCCTGCAGTCGGTGCTTGACCAAAGTAATGGTTTCGAAGGATCTAGGACTGCGTCTGCATCCCAGCCACCTGCGCAAGTGCCAACAAGTAATGAATCGCCCCAAATCACGGCGTGTCAGGGCACATCAGAAGGCAACACACAAACTAGAGTTTGTGAAGAAAGGAAAAACAAAAAAAGTTTTTCACGTATTGAAAATAATCTTTTAAATTAGCACGCAAGCTTCACACTGGTAAAAACACAGTAAATGAAGATGTAAAGAAGAAAAACTGTGAACGTCGTAAACTACGACAGATGTTTGGAGCAGCAACCCGCAAAACACAAAAGAAGACAATTTTCGTCCAAAGCTGAGCGGAGTGGTGATCTCAAAAAGCAAAATAATATCAACCCAAAAAATGTAATATATTTATAAATGCATATATGTATGTATATATTTTAGCCAAGAGTCTCGACTAGCAACTCCAATGGTCGTGGGTTCAAATCTCAAGTGCGCCAGAGGTTTTAATAAAGCCGAAAGCCTTAGATGCTAGTGCTTTTTAAGACTTTGGAAAGAGAGAGAGAGAGAGAGAGAAAGAGAAAGTGAGAAGTTATGGAAAGAGCAAGAGAGCAAATCTCTTGCGTTTGTTAAGAAATCTTAATAGAAAGAAGTAAGACCATTCTAGTCGGACAAGGTTGAGTCTCCCCCTTCGCATCACCTAGAGCAATTATTCATTGAATTTCGTAATAATACAACAAAGACTATATCTTATTCCCATATAAAGGTGTCCTTTTTAGGAAACACATATGGGAAGTTTTCTGGTTGAGAGTATTATTACTCTTCACTTATTTCCTTTAGCCCCGTGTCAAGTGGCTGTTGCACTAATTTCCATCAGAAGCAGGTGTATTTCCTAGCCTTTTCTGCTTCCAATCACAAACGCTTACTCTATTTTAATCAAAAAGAGATTATTATGTATTTTTATATCCTATTTAATTCATTTATTTTTTTCTTTGATATAGAGCAAGCATGGTTTAAACCAGTGGTATACATATGGCTTATATGTCTAGGTTAACGATAATTTATATAACTTCAATCGTTTTATGCGATAAGATTTGTCCGCTACTCTTTGTGTACACAAACTTTAGCTAATTCGAGTTCACATATTTCAGCAAAGCATGCTGCAGATCACACGTATTATTTTTGAAGGCAGCACCGGACTTGCCGGCTTATTTTACATTTCCTTTCAAAATTAATCAAATTGAAAATGTTGCCTTATCTAATGTAAATTATGAAGAAAAAGAATGTTTAAGAAAGCTCAAGCATTAAGCAACCGATACCGCGGAAACCGCCTCCAACATTAGACAATTTCTCGCCAAATATTTTACATGAGATGCAAAGCACGCAAAATGTTGATGCCAGAGGCTTTACCTTTAGCACGCATTAAAAAAAATATGAAACTGGATGATAATGCGGAAATGATTGCCGCTGAAACCCCGCTTCTATTTGCCAAAGCCTTAGAATTGGATTCATACTGAGGAAAGCAAGCGACGTACCTTACAAAGATCAGACATTGCTCAAGCTATAGCTAATTACGACCAATTTGATTTTTTCATTGATGTTGTGCCACGAGAAGATATAAAGCCTTCTGGTCATCACCGGAAGCATGAAAGTGCACAACCGTCTACGTCTACATCTACGTGTGCGGATGGGCTAAATGCAACCTCATCGGCATCTTCGTCGGCATCAGTAACATACATTAGCTCAATACCGGCTGCTGCAAGCGGCGGTGTTGTAACTGGCGAAATGATTAACGTAACTACACTAAAAAGTGAAGCTTTAAATACTATAGCAGCTGACCAAGTGACAACAAATGCCTCATTGGCCACTACTAATAGTAGCCAAACTGCAGAAGTAGTAACTGCCGGTCAGCCTATCTAGCAGCAGGTTCAAATCATGAAGCAAAGTGGCCATCATTCAACGCCACAAATGCAATATTTTATCACAATGCCCGGACAACAACCAGGCCAACCACAGTTGGTACATCAATTGCAGTTGCAACAATAGCAACTGCAGCCGCAAAATTTAACAACGGCAGGTCTTAATTTGGTAACTCAGCAACCACAACAATTGATATTAACAGTACCTGCGCCCACCAACGCTAACGCAACTCTAACTAACCACCCGCAACAAAGCGGTTTATTGCACAATTTGGCACAACAGCAGCTGCTATTGGGCCGCTGAGGATATGCTTAACTTTTTGTAAATTTCTTAACTGCCAGCTTCTTAAGCAGCCGTTTAGGTTTTTATATATCAGTTATGTGTGTATATATATATGTACCTGCTATTAAGCGATAATTACAGGAACACCACCGAACTTAATCACTATAAAATTCTGTGCCCGTTTAATGATGTTCATTCCTTGTTGCGTTTTCTGTTGTATGCTAACGGGGGCATAAATTGACCACTGCAACTTTGTGTAAATATAAGATCCCAATTGGTTCAAACTTAGCTCGAAAATGAACAATAGACCACCGTAATGGAATAAGTTCAGCACTCTAGAAACAAAATTCTAATCTATTGTTACGTCGGCAATTGATAACGTACTTCAAGCCATTTCTATTTATTGGTTCAAGTCGATGGGTATCAAAGATTTGGCTCCAAGGCGGATACATCTTTCTTGTTTGTTCTAAATGCAAATTTGTAGACTTACTTCTTTAACTCCATCGAGATTTGTATACCATTGATGTATTTATATTTATAGATTATTGATTTTAAAGAATAAAATCTCGTGTGAAATAATGTATAGGTAATGAAATGCATAACCATATTTGAAAACGAATCAATATGTTTGAATTGAAAATAAAAAGTTCCTTTTAAAAAGAAGATTGTTAGAAAGTTTATCTTATATGCTAGACGCTTTTTTTCGGGCTTTTTTATTTCTGGTGGGAAAATTTGAAACAAACGTTCTGCATTTTCTTGGGCTTTTTAAGAGAATATGAACATAATGAACTTGATAACATGAAATACGTAAAATAAACAATAAATATATATGGCGATGCATACAAATGACGTTTTCGCCATACCTCCTTTTGAATTGATATGTTTTTGTATGTTTTTCCATACCTCCTTTTGAATCAAGGCTCCCCTAATTACAATTAGCACGAACTTTGCTTTGGCTGATGTGTCGTGTCTTCTTTTCGATATGAATTGGTTATAGTATTATATATCGTTTTTCTCTACATTTTTAGTGCAAATTTACTTGTTTTTTTAAACTCTACCTTTTGGGCCTGATTGTATTTACTTATTTTATAGAATTATTTTCAATTTTCTTCGCTTTTTTTCAAATAAATATTTTTATCTAATTGAAACGTTTTTCATTGTTATTTGAAGCACTTTAATATATGATTCGAACGAATTGATAAAGCCTGAAGATATCCAAGAGAAATATCAAAATGTTACAAAGAGCCTAAGAGAGTATTTTAATAAGCCCTCGAGTAACAAAAATATTGTCATTCATTATAAAATATATTCTAAACGAAAGAGTCATCAGAAGGCGAAAGAGTTTCTTTAGTTCCATTATAATTAAGTACATTTTATATTATGCTAAAGACATTATTTTAATATAACTGCCAAGTTTTCATTTTTCAACAGTAAAACAACAAGAATGAAAAGTATAGTAATAGTTTTTCTGAAATTATATTACATTACATTACATATCTTCCTTCGTTCTCTTGCTTAATGGCTCACTTTTCTTCGGCTTCATAACGAAGTCAGTATGAAAAATTTTTTTGTATGCATACAAAATTTGTATGTGTTTTCGTACTTAATACGCTTAATCTCCAAAGTATGCAATTTTTAAAATAGCTTAAGGTGTTCGGTTTAGAAAAAGAAGCGATGAGGAAATAGACTATATGATGCATAAATTAACTGAAAGCTACGATCAAAATATAAATTTCTTTTTTATTTCTCAGCACTTAAAACATAACTAACAACCTGACCAATAACAATCAGAGTAAGGATTTTTATTTAAAACCTTTCTGGGAAAACAAGCACAAAACGCAGAATAATAGAAAACAACAGAATTGCCCTGAGACTCTTTTTTTCCTGTATTTAGTTTTTGCTAAGAGACTCCAGAGACGAAATATTAATTTGAAATGTTTCATGCACGAATTTAAATCCACTTGAAAGTTGGTCATAATACCCACCCTAACCCACTGGCGGATTGTTGTTGTCACTGGTTCTCGGAAGATGGAGAAATTCACGTCGTAATTTATAAATTATGCAAACTAACCCGCTCTTTTATTTGGCTACAGTGCCTGTTCATTGTCAGCACCGAATTTTATAATTTTTCAATAGCTTGGATTCAAATAGCCAATGAAAATCGTTTCCTTGATAAATGTTGCAAATGAATTGAATTTAAACTGCCAGCCATCAAAAATTGGCCGAAAAAAGACCACATAAGAAAAATATTTATAATCGGTAAGGAAGTAAATAAATAAGACGGTTTCTAGCTAAATGCTGCTCTGGGGATTTGTATCGTTACTTTTGAGATTCCGCGAAATTTGTTTTGTTGGCATTATACTTTTTGTAGACTTAAAAGTTTGCTTTTTCTATTTATTTTTTATTGAAAATCAAAGATTGCTGCCAGAAAGGTTTTTCTTTTTGTCGTTCGTAGTTGCTGTTGTCTTATTTTTTTTGTATTAAAGTTGATAGAAAATGAGTCTAAATTTAGTACGAGTCTTGTTGACCTTTTCAGTTTTACGTTTCCCTTTCTCGGTTTTATATGTGCGCTTAGCATATATTTATGTTTGCTTAGCTTCATGAATGTTTAATGAGCACATTAAGCATTGCAAAAGCACTTCATGCTGAATTAATTAATAGCGTATTTTAAGGCAATTTTAAGTTGAGAAAAACGTTGCTGTTCTTACTGCCGCTGTTGGCAAGCACTTTCTGCGGCTATGGAAAAGTTTGAAGGTGTTGAAAATTATGAATTTAGGTTGTGACAAGTGGCTCTGACTTGTTCTACATTTAAAGTTTTTGTACACAAGTATCAGTTAACTTTTCGAATTTATTTTTGGGGACAATAAATATTTTGCGGAAGCAAATTACTTAAGGAAACGCTTTTTTCCAACTTAAATTTTTTGTGGCGAAGTTCTGGTATGTACTCAAATGCTGTAAACTTTCATTGCATAGTTTTGGTTACTTAAGACATAGTTTTCTTTTTTCTAAGTACTATTTTAGTTACTTTCTAATAAAATGGTGAAAATATGTTTTCTAATTGAGTTCAGTAAGAGGCACTAAGTAAGTGACCTGAGGCAGTTTACCACTTAAAGGCATGCAGTTTATCACTTAAGGGATTTAAAGATAATTCAACACTTTTTAAAAACAAGAAATTAAGAAAAAAAAAAATTTAAGCGAATTTTATTTTACTCCTATTATTTGTGAAGCCAAACATGCGAAGATAACTTTGAATGGCTTAATTATGAGTGGAGTTACCTCCACATTCAGAAACAGTTACCGCAAAAAGAGTCCACGTAGATACTCTTTAGATAGAGGGCCTGGTAGTTTCCTTCCTATCGGGAAAAAGTTTACTCCCGAAACCGCTCTTAAAGCGAATTTAAGGAACCATAAGAAGCATTAGGAAAGCTATTTCGTCTTGAACTAAAATCAAAGAAAAACGCAGTCTCGAGGTCTTTTGGGATAAACGTTTTCAATTCTTCGCTTCGCTTATTTAAGGTTGAAAAAAAGTTTTCTGTTTAATTGATTGAAAGCGTGAAATTATTGCCAGATTTGATTTATTTTCTATTTATTTATTTATGTATTTAATTGCACATTAATCTCAACTAAAATAAATTAACAATCGAATTCAATTGGCTCTTAGAACTAAATCTTATACTTAATAATATTACGTCGGAAACTATGAAATGGGCGTTTTTCGTTTAGTCTGTGCCTGAGAGAGATATATTGTAACGTGCGCTCGATATTTTTTTCGCGTTTGTATGACATTTTTATTTTACTTTTTTCCTAAACCAAATGGAAACAAAAAGCGATTTACATTTACATTTTATGAATTCAGAATTTTATGATTATCAAAAATACATATACTTTATAGAGTTTCAAAACTTCCTCTTGCGTGTTGCAGACCTTACGACAAAGTGAGTGTAGCCACGTCATTACGGGGTATATACAATTTAATAAACGTAGTCATGTCCGTCACGTGCCCGTTGTTCGTTTACTGATTGTTGTCTAAAATATACCTATATATACATATACGCTTCAATACGCGTGGGCATTTGTTAAGTATACAGTCCTTGTCTCGTAACTACCGTCAGCTTTATTAACTTCACTCTTCGCTTCTTTAGTAAAACCAATCTAAATTTACAAATCACTTGCATTGCAAAGTAAAATATTGAAAATCGAATTAAAAATCGAAAGTAATCATTAGATAATTGTATTAAAATGCGATGTACTAGGGCATTGAAAAGCCATGTTTAGAAAGAACTGTGGGTAAATCATCGGCCAGCTGATGATTTGGAGAAATATTACCAATATTAAAGCCATGATTACAGGCCAAATGTAATCCCGTCTATCCCACATGCAATCCCAGAAACACTTAAACATATAGGAGGGTATTTTTAGGCCGATAATTACGAGCTTCTACTGTTACAGCACCGTCATTGGCAGCCATTGTATTTAGATCGCAGCCACGCCATTATGACGATCGCGGTTGTCCAATTCTTTTCGTACGTTAATTTTTTTGCAAAGCGAAGCGACTGAAGTACGTAAATGCAAATGATTTGATGCTAGGTAGTTATAACTAATATTCAGTAGGCAGAAGCTGCCATCCACTTAGTACGGCGACAGCTTATGCTTACTCTCCTAACAAAACAAAAGTCTCCCCTGCGTACTTAGAATTATAGTTTTTGTCGTGTTGCTTATTGCTTTTTCTAAATATTTGTTTCTACAATATTATATTTTAGGACATACGGCAACTGCGTATTTCTTTCGTTCTCATTAAAGGTTTTAATTTAAATTATTTAAGGAGTTGTTTTATGTTTGGCTAAGCGTTTTTTTAATGTTTAATTAGCAATTATCTGCTATATCAAACAGATGCTAAGGCCACTTATTTGCTACATGGGCCATTTCCCTTTTAATATTCTGCAGTGAAAAAAGATAATGAAGAGACGAACACACGGACGAAGCTTAACTAAGTGCACACTCTTATCTTTAGATTGTCAAATACTTCTTGGAAATGCACTTTTAGATTGTCGAGAATACGTTTCAGAATTTTATTGATGTTTTCTTGCGTGACCACCTATCTTGGGCGCCAACTGCGCTCAATGTTATCGTTACACGAGCTCGCCTAAAATAACCAAACCTCCGAGAATTCGCTGGATTTGAAGAAGGACCTTAACACTTTGGAAGCCTCTACTAGATTCGAACGGTACTTTTTTCCGTAGAAAAATAACGTTTAATTAACATGGAAAACTCGTATTCCACTCATGTTTTAAATAGACGAAAAGCAGCATCATTAAAATTAGTGCAACTTACAAACAAACGATTAAAATAAGACGAAGTTTTGGAGGTGCCATTTGTGGTTTGGAACTTTCTACAAATATTATGGATTTTTTGTGTATCGGTCTTTTGAACTATTCACTGATGTCTTATAATAATTTGTAAAGTGATATTTACCATATATTGTAAAGGATACAAAATAAAACACTATTCTGATGTAAGGAGTGGTCGGTTTGCTCTTATTTGTAACTGTAAAACACTCAATATATAAGTTTTTAGATTTCATATGCGGAAATAGCCTAGGATAATAAGTAAATTTTGAGTTTGCTTCCCTAATTTTTGGGAAGGAGAAAATTTCAGCAAAAACTGATAAAGAGGCGAACCTAACCAGAATAATTCGCCATTAATTTTCCTTAGGTGCTGGTAACAAACTCCTAGAAAAGCATTAAACAATAATGTTGACGGACATGTGTCAGGTAATGACCAAGTAACATGTTCCTATATTTGTGTTTCATTGCCACAATTCTACGGTTTCATAAGCAAACCCAATTAAAAATCTCATTAACATATTCTCTTATAAAAAAGTTCTTTGATTTTCTTCTAGCAGAAAATTGCTTGAGACGAAGTATTGAATACATTGCACGGATTAGTAAAGAACTTTTAAAAAATTCGAATGACACAGCGGTAAAAGATTGGGAAACAAAATTGAATTTTATGTGATAAAACATAATGTATTATCACATTAGTAAAATTTGCTTTCTCAAGCTTTCTATTTAAAAATTTATTTAAAGATTTTTTTTCAATGTTTTATTTTAAGTTTAAATGCCGCTGTCTAATACTACTTCCAAGTAAATTTTTTTAATCAATTTTAGACGAAATATAAACTTAAGAAAAAAAGAAAGAAAAAGACACAAGGCAGAGAGGAAATTATTAACCTAGATTCAAAGAGACCCAATTTCCTGCTCCCTTTTGCTGCTGCTTCTACTTTCTGCGTCACCAACCACAGCTCAGCTAAAATCATTTACTATCATTGACAGCTATATGTTTAATCATTTCCTGGCGTTCTAGTTCTAGTTTCTTTTTTGCTTTTGGTACATGAAATGATTTACATCTGATATGAAAAGATAGATGGTTGGATGAATGGATAGAAAAGTGTATAAAAATATTTATTTTCAATGCATTTAAGTGTAGGTTGCTATGAGAAAGAAGAAGAATATTTTTTACAATTCTAAATGAAAAAAAACTATAACATTCCTTAAGGCTTTAATAAAAACTAACTTTTTAAGTACAGCTTTTGCAAAAATGTTACTTAATTGTTTTGATGTTTCTGAGTGATACACATTATATTGTTTTGCATAACTCTTAAGGGTAAGCCACAAAATATGATTGTATTTGATTTTCTCATTCATTTTCTGAGATAATATTAAGCTGCTCATATTGTCCGTAATACATTAGAAAGTCGAGGAATTTTGCAAGTAGTTAGGCAATTTAATCTTTACCCCTCTCTCTCTTTCTCTCTTTGCCAGTCTGTACGCCTAGCTTTTGTTAAAACTATTGCGTCCCTAAAAGCAGAATATAAATCCGGGATTCTATATATAAACGTATATGTAGCCGATATTTGCTTTAGAAATATTATAATTTTTATTTCTTAAGTTTTTTAATCGAAACAATCTTAGACTTACAACTAGTCGAGTGCAGAAGGCGAAACGCTGCCATTGAAACGAAATTAGCTGCAAGTTTGCACGCTATCTGGTTGCTACTGCTTCATAAACAACTTGAAAGTATATAAGCGATTTTAACAGGCATATGATACCACTGGCGTCATTTTCTTTTAGTTTCCTAAACGTAATGCTCTTGTATTCGTAACTAAGTACTAGTTATCAGTTCATACGTATTGTTATGACAGCTGTGCCTACTGTGAAATTCGCCTTAGTTAAGTTGAAATTAATAAAAAACAAAGAGAAAAAGGAAGAAAGACTCCAAGACTTGAACTCCAAGAATTATAAACGTTCACAAAGAAATGATTACATAGCTACTGAGTTAAGGCTGAGAAGAAATAAACTTTTTCAATGTTTTACGATTAAATGACAGGCTTAAAGCTTACTTTCAATGAATATTCTGCTCCATCAAAGTTTCCTGTTTATATATCAAATAAAAGAAAGACTTTTGTTTAAAGTAAAATCCTTTGCTTTGAGAACAACTACGTTATAATTACAATAGTTATTGCCTTGAAGTTGAGCGCGCAGTTTATACTCCAGAACAACTGTATTAGTTACGTTTTCGTCTCTATCCCCTTTTCTTCGGTCGTTTCTCAGCCATCTAGAGGCTTTCTCCAACCCCATGACAAGTTAGCTTAGTTGTTTGTTAGAAAACTTATACAACCGGTTGCCATTTTGTTGCGTAACGTATAGAATAAAGTCGTTTGCTTACACATACTTTCATACTTTTGCATTTTTATTTTACATTAAGTTTATATAGAAGTCTATAGAAGGTATTTGAACTGTAAATGAACAATCACTTTTTTTCTTCTTAAGTAAACTTCGAAGAAAAAAACCCAAGAAAGGAGTTTTCCTACTTTCTTCTTTTATTCACTCAATAGAAAAATACTTTTCTTCCCGAGGGATATTTTTCCTTCCCTTCCTCCTGGTTTTTTTTTTTCCTTTAAACTAATTTATCAATGTCAAGTGTAATTTTTATTGGATTTTTCTTGTAGGTTGCCGTAATGTCTTCTCCTTCATAAAAGTATTCATACCATGGAACGATGAGGAGGTTTTTTTTGAAAGGTTTTCAGAAACATGTTGAATGAAATGTGTTTTGATAAGTTTTATAATTAAAATTGAATACTTATCTAGCATCCCGATGGTAGGGGACAGATTTCATTATTGCCATTATGGCTTAAAAATACACAATGTCAGTCTTCGTATACAGTATAAACACGAAGTAAATAGTTTTCAACTACTCATATGGCAAAAAGGTAAAGCGATGAACACATGTAGTCCTAGCAATAATTGATTGAAAGACTTGTTATCATAAAAAGGGTTAATTTTCAAAGCAAACGAATACGTTTATGCATATAAGAAAAAAGGTATCACTTTGATAATCAAATTAGGACTATTAGCTGGACGGAAACACATAGGAAAGCTTGCTTAATGAAAGTCCGCTGATTGTGCTCGCAGAAGGTTTCGGCAGAATAGGCAAATTAATACAATTCGGAAAGTGTTGCTGGTGCTTCCTTACATTTCTAAAGTTCTGCTTTGCTTTTTTGAAAAGTGTGTTCAGGTGTGACGTGACTTAAATTTGCCTGAAAGTTGCACAGTCAAGATGACTTTTCATTTAGAAACCTGCTAAGAATGCTTCAAAGTTGCTATGAAACTCATTTCATTTTTCAAAATTTACTTTTCCTAACGTTCTTCTCATATTTCCCACAAATATAAGTTTTTTCTTATAAATATTTTTTGTACTCGTTAGCACTTTAATGACAGTCCGATTAAATTTCATCATCTATAGCTTGCAAACATAACTGTGCTGGGAAAAACTATAACAACTTCCTGGGAACAGAAGCACATTGACTTCGTCATTAACTTTGTAATATTTTAACATTTTCAATAGATTTTGACCGGCAAGGCTGACGTGCTGTTATTTAGCGTTACATTCCGGGTTGGGTTAGCCATGACAGTCACTTTGTCTCCAGGAATTTCAATTGGAATTTCCAAAAGTGGAAAACTGAGCCAGGAAACCAGAATATGACAATAACTAATAAACTAACGGGCTTGTAAAGAACTGATAACTTTTTGCGCTTGTTGCTTAACATCTACCCGAGTTCTCAAAGAAACCGATTTAAAATACATTTCGGGCATTCCGTCCACGCAACTAAAAGTATATATTTTATTAACAAGAAGGTATGTATGTGTTTATATGCTTGCTTATGAAAGTATATAACTCTCTCATCTCTTTTACTTTTTTAATCCAATTTTTGCGAAAAATTGTCAACTTCTGGTCTTTTAGTGTATTCGTTACGTCTACTATTTAGACACACTTTCCCTTTTTTCTTTACCTGTCAAAAGAAAATTTAATTTGAATTTGCCGTAAAGTGATGTATATATACTGAAACGTCGGTATAGAGGCATTTTTTATTTTGTGCGCATAGTAGTAAACGACGCACCGTCCAAAATATTATGGAAAAACACTATTTCGGCTTACGTCTGCATTAAACATATTCTTGGCTTAAAGGGAAGAGAATAGAAAATAGAAACGGGTTTAAAAAAACAATAGTAAACATTTCTTTCTTTTATATTTTATTTTACATGTGGTTAACTGGCAAGATATAAGTTAATAGCAAAGTACTCCTTTATATAAATAACTGAGAGATGAAGTATAGATTATAGCTTACCATTGAATAATGTGGTGCTACACAAGGGATATTAAGACATGCGCGTCCTTCAGTTAAATCAATGGCCTTTCGCTGAGCATATTGGACAAGTTTTTGTTTGTTGTATTTTGTGTTGCTAACATAGCGTTTCGCTTTTATTATTTTTGCTTAAGTTGCAAAACATAAGAGTTACACTTCCTAAAATAACAAACCAATTCTAAAAATAACAAAAAGAAGAAGCTTCGGAACTAAACACATCCAAAGACAAAAGAGAAACAAAAATCCGAAGAAGCGAAGAAGGTACTAACGGCAAACGTCCAGTGAGAAAAAAATAGGCGTTGTCTAAATAGAATCGAAACAATTCATGAAATCCTAACAGTAACGGTCAAATAAACCAACACCACCAGCAACACCAGCAATAGCAACAGTATTAGCCTACGACAACAACAATGGTAACAACAATATAACAATATCATCACAGCGAATACATATGATACGAAAACAACAACAAAACAAGGATAGCAATAGCACAAATTGAAATAGCAAAAAAAACATAAAACGAACAACACCAAAAGCAACACTGACTAAAGCAAAACCAATAGTGCAACCATCTGAAAGCAACAAAAGTACGAGTAACAAGAAAATCAATAGTAACAACAGTAACTGCAATAATAAGAAAACACAATATCAAGTGCAAATGTAAAAACCAACTATACATTCATAATAATAACAACAGTAGCAACGTAGGCATCAGCAATCACAATTGCGACTTCAAACAACAAATGTAGAAACTACCAAATACAAAAGTACGAACAGTAGCAATACCCGGAGCTACAATACAAACAAAACAAGAACACGATCGATGAAAACAATGAGAACGGCAATAGTACTATAGCACAAATACGAAGCAATACAACAAACATACTCGGTAATAACAGCAACAGCACCAACAATCGCGACAACATCAACAACGACAATTAGAGAAACCACAGATGAAACAGCTCCAACAGCAACAGAAACACCAGAAATAGACTACGTAGAAGCTAAAATTTGCATCAACCATCCAGGCCTTGCCTCTCCACAAGAGAAATAAAAATGTATTCTATCACCCCTTTAAACCCCATCCAACATCATTTGCGCTGGGAATTGGTTGTAGCATAGCCATATATGGTGAGCGGTCGATCGCTAAGGACATAACACTGACCGGTCTACCTATCTACAGCTACGCCTACCACTACTCGATGGCACAAGCCTTTCAACTCGACTAGAATCATTACGTACCGTCAGAAAGTTCGGAATCAACTACTGCTATATATACGCGGGCTGTTGAGAACAGTTACCCAGCAGATATGATTTTCACTTACTTGGATATTGGCAATCTTCAAGCAAGTTAGAAAAATGCCAGCATGGCCCTTATTGAAGGTATTGCAAGTATGATATATTTCTAGGGCCACGATACCGCCTGTCCCTTGACTTTTTCATCCAAGATATCAACTTTATCAGCCGCATCGGATGCTATTTGATGAAAAAGAGTCGGGAGTGATGCGTTGGATTGGTTTCCCATTATTTCAACGAACGATCAAAGGTTTTGCACCTTTTTGGAGTCGTTGCTCGCGCAGAGCTTTTTCCCAATGCAATGCCTGGTTGCAAGCATTTTTAGATTTTTTGCAAAATTCATTAATTTCATCGTTTGAGTTAAGATGTTGGAGAATGTGGAGGATATTGTGCTAGATAGAACGTCAAAGCCGTTAGAGGAAACCATTCTATCTGCATTTAAGTTTCTGTATCTGGAACCCGAAGTAAAACGTGTGCGTTCGGATAGTCGATTTCACCAATGGAGATGTAAATTCGGGGTCCTGACTGTTGTAATATACCATAAGGTTTCTCTGTGATGTGAAACTATGAATAATTTGATATCCAAGTAAGTGAAAATCAATCCAACCCATTCCCAAGAAGGTTAACCCGAAAATTCTGCTAATTACCGATGTATGTTCTGCAATAGCCAAAACCATGGAAAAAACCGTTAACTACCACCTGGTAAGATATTTGCGATAGAGACTATAGGATTCGCAAGAATAGATCCACTGGAGACTTAATGTTCTTCCTCAGCAAGAAATGAAGCCAAGCTATTCGCTATTTCGCCGAACGTAAGATCGTTGTACTTGACATCTCAAAAGTCGAAGAAGAATAACGTCGCTGAGAATTTCACTATATTCATATCGAGTTTTCTGAATAACCGTTCAATAAAAATTCAAATCGACTGCAGGAGAAACACAGAGCTCTGTTTTTTCTCTTTCGCTCCTCTTGGTGTTCACCAACGACCTTTCATGAATAACAGGGAGTCCTTTATTTTTTTTAGACTATAACACCCTGTATCAGACGTATTCTTTTACCATACCCAGCAGCACTAAAATACATCAGAAAGGCTACATGATGAATGACAAATTACATCGTATCTTTAAGTAGTAGAATTGGATCAAGGTGATGACCTTTAACGCATAGAGGAAGTGTCGTGTAACTAAATTTGAACTCGGTATTGTCATTTTGCGAGCAGGAGAACGTCAACAGCAAGCGCCATACAGACACGCAGACGGACAGACATGGCTAAATCAATTCAGAATTTCACACTGATCAAAAATATGTATACTTTATAGGGTCTCTGAAGCCTCCTTTTGGGATATGAAAAAAAACAAAATGGGCTTACACACATTTTACAGTGGTGGATGTGAAAATGTAGCCATAAGAACGAAAATTGTCGGAATTGTTTGTTCTCCCCATGGTTTTCAAAAATTATGTTGCGAGAAAAAAGGACTTGGAGTATTTTGTAAACATGTTTTTTTAATACCATAAATTTTTCACCACATTTTTTGAATAGCTTGCAGCCACAGGACATAGACATAAAAATGCCCTTTCGCGTTCAACTATTATTTTTAATGCTCTTTCCTCGGGGTTTGTATGCGCGTTTACTGCATTTGTCGAAGGCAGAATCGCATGTTGTACGTTTCAGATGTAGCGAAATGATGGAGGAAACGCAAGAAAATAAATAATTCTGTAGCCAAATTTTCAATCGACACCAAAAACTTGATCCCTAGTTTGTAATTTATTGGCAGAAGCATTGAAAGCTTTCGAATTGCTCTTACCCTCCTATCGTCCCAATGAAGCTAAACTAAAGTATTTTTGTTTGCGCTTTCCTGAACGCAGGTATCGGCGGATAGTTTGTACGTCCACGGTAGGGTTTTTTTGATATAGGCACCCCTTTTTTGAAAATTTCATGAAATAAATGATTTTTCCTACGGTCTAGAATGTTGAAAGTATCTCTCATGCCAACAAAAAAAAAAGAAAAAACAAAAGTTTCGGAAAATTTAAAGCGACGTCCTCTAGTCTAATGGTATATCAAGGGGCTACTTTCAAATCTGAGGTACTGAGCACTGAAAGTGGCGAAGTGCACCTAAATAAATCGGAAAACATTCTGACGGCAAATCTGAACAGCATTCAAATGTGAACCATCTGTCAGAATTAAACACGAACTTAAATAAACTTTTTTTGGGTTTTGAACGTCGGTTTGTGTGGTGGCAAGAAATTAAGATGAAATCGTAACAATTTTCAGAATAAGACAATTTGAAAGCACGTGCATACGTTATTTGAGGTAAATAACAAAGTTTATTAATAGAGAAATTCGATCGAATGACTGCCGTCTTTTTATATTCTTAAAAAAGAGTAATTCTGTCCATAAATTCCTTCCTTAAGTTTTCCCCTGTTTAAATTAACGTAAGTTTAAAGAAGATAAGAAAAAAGCAATCAATCATCAGTTACGGTTGAGTAAATTTCAACACCTTTCCCTTCTTTGGCTTACTTTACATTGTAACAACTTGTTACAAGTTGTTTACTTTCCTAAAGATGTCACAATCGTTATGAAAAGTAATGTAATGCATACCGATGCGCGCAGAAACATCCAAGGATTACTTTCTTAGTCTTTTTACTTACACCCGGGGTAAACATTGCTCGCAAAAGAAAAGAGAAAAAAAAATAGTACAACAATCCCAAGGTTTGTTAATCTAGGTTATTGTATTTCATTGCCTTATGTTAGTTGGAAGAGCAAAACGAAAAAGTACAAAAAGAAAATAAAAATGCAAAGAGTTTTCTCTTCCTGGAATGTTAAGCCTATAAATATATAAAATATTTTTGAAAATGTTACGTTTGAAATGACGTGTTTTTTCCTCCCATGTTTTTATGCACAGGTTTTGTGTACTCGTCCAACACGAAAGTATATCCCATTACCCATCTAACTAATTGCCCGTTTCCTTGCTCCTCCTAGTTTTTTTAACGTTTTGAATTTAACCTCACCGTGCAAGTTCACTTCCTTTATGCATGTATGCGACTAACTAGAAAATTGCAGTTCGTTTTTTGAGCTTTCTCGCTCTAGAAGGTTCTTTAATCGAACTCCGTTCCTTCGGAGAACATGAAGCTATCGAAGTCAATTTCTCTTTGTTACCGTTCCACATCCTATTTAGGGTTAATAAATTTCCTTTGACGACCTCTTTCGATCGTTCTGCTCAAGTTCCCATTTATTGTCTTTCACTCATTAGTTCTAGATTAAACTACCGAGTACAGCTACCGCATTTCTATTCGCGTATTCATCAAAAGAAACGGAAAAGGGGGAGCAGCATATGCGGGAACGTGCAACCCAAAATATTAGGTATATATCGAAACTACAATTAGTTTAAATTTTAAGTTATTGAATGTATTATCTGTCAAAGTGAAAATTGATTTTTGTATTTAAAGTTGCCAGCTATTTGTAAAAGCTCATATTGCTTTTATATAACGGAAAGGAACCTACACGACATCATACTCACTCGCATAAGTAACGTGTTGCTTACGGGACAAGCTTGGGATAAAATTTTTCAAAAGCATTCATTTAGAAATGATATATATGTATAATTAACCCTACGCCTGCTTAGGAACTAATACGCACTCACATTTCAAACACTTATTATTGTGAATAAGCGAAAAGAATAATAAAGGCATCTCTAAAAACGACACACGGAGAAGATTTATGCAAAAGTTGCTGAAGATATGGCTGACGTTTGAAAAATTTGAAAGGATTTACTTGTTTTTCAATATAAATGAAATTGCTAGTGTTAGAATATATAGTCGTAATATGAAGAGCAGTTTGATTTACACTCTGCTCATCACATTGTAACTCTTGCTTAAGCGACGCTCGCATAATTCTTAAATTAATGTGTGCAGGGCAGGGACTGCCCCAGGGAAACATTTGGGGATTACATTTGAAAAATTCCGACTCTGACGTCTACTATGTTAATTCGTTTTCAGTTAATTTTCAAAACTAATACATTGCAGTACTTTATGTATTTTTTATTTTTGGCTTCGTTTACGTTCTGTGTTGCGTTCATATTGGCGCTCTTGGGTTTCTATGCTGGCGTCCTTTTCTCGTATTATTCCCTTATTTTCACCTTAAGTCTATGACTGTTTCCAACATTGATTTGCATAATTTTCAAGCTCATTTTGAAATCTCATCAAGAAATATATAAACATAGGCCCTGTACCATATACTTAGACTACTACCGAGTCACGAAAATTTAAAATTTCATGTGTTGGTTGTACAATGTAGAATTAAAAACGTATTCATATGAATCGATTTTTTATATTTATAAGCTACTCGTTAAAAATACTAATTTTTAGAAAGAAAAGTTTGGCTGCTAAGATTTTACAAGAGAAGTTTCTATTGATTTTGCACTCGTATAAGGAGTTTGTGTTTCAAAATCGGTTGACACGTTAATTTTAAATTATCCGTACGTCTTTGCCCTAATAGATATTTCTATACAAAATCTTAAAAAACTTCGTATAGTCGCTGAAAGAATTTGTTAGTGTTGAGTACTTTGAATTCCTCCGTCATCTATTGCCTAATCATAGCGATAATCCTAAAAAAGAAAGTCAAAGTCCAAGCTGCTAGATGAACTTTATACTACATAAGAAATAACGGAACCGAAAAATATAACGTAAAGAAACGTGTATAATTCGATGTTATGCCGTAAAAGAGCAAAAAAATCTCGTTTGTTGCAATTAGTTAAAGTTAATTCTTGATTAACATGGGTCATTTTGAGAGTCCCATCCCTCCTTTCGTCTGTCCGTAAATTATCCAAGTTGTCTCTTTATCTATTCTTTCTGTTCATTAGTATGTATAGTTATAATTATAATAACTTTTTTAAATCAAAGTAATAAATTTTAAGATTAAAGTAAAACGAGTGCTAGCAAACAATTTATTTTTTTGAAAAAGATGTACTGGATAGTTGTGTAATCAATCAGATTCCTTTAACAATGTATCAAGTATTTTATTTATGCTATCTTCTCCAGATACTTTCAAGATATGGGTGGTTTTTGATAATCCGATTGCGAATCTTCGAGTTTTGGAAAATTATTAAAAGATTTTGTCTACCAATGGAAAGCAAGACGTCGCAGTAAATCCGGTTGGTGCACCACTGTAATACTATGACAAAATATTTCCATTTTGATTTTCTCATTAATGGTTGCACGTAGCGGTGGAACGAGATTTAGCAAATAACGAAAACTTGTTTAAGGTAGACCTAAAAAGTAAGTAAGCAATAACTTTATCAATGACTTAAGAAAGTTTGCAGAAGTTAATATTTTGTAAAAGTTTTTCCCGAGGATGACATCGCTTTTGACTGTAACGAAGTCTTTGAAGATAAAGTTGTGAAAAACTCTTATACATTGATGCAGTCATACGCAAAAAAATACGATCAAAAGAAAAACAAACATTATTTTATGTCCTTTTAGGAAAGAATATCAGATGTCACAAAGACTAGAAAATTGAAAGCATTTAAGTGAAAGAATATGCTTTGCTTAGGCGGCTGAATAAAGCTTAGAGCAAGTTAGTAGCTCGAAAGCTGAGTAGAACTGCCTGACGAAAGAGAATATTGTACAGCATTGTCCAACATACATATGCACAGTACATTCTGCCTGTTCCCCATATAAGCACCCATGGAATTAATATAGTATTTGAAATAACGAATGCATTCGACTATCAATACGTCGAACCACCCCGATCGCCAAAGAGAATAAGACGGAAAACATACGCGCATTATTCTACGCGTTTGTACTAATAAAATCTAAATTGTATGTTACAATTTAACTCTGGTGGTACCAAGTGCGAATGCAGCTGAAATAAACTGCATGCACTTCCTAAGGATGAGTTAAATCGAGCGTGAGTTTGAATTGGTAAAAATTCAACCACAACCATAACAGCCAAGTATCAATTACCGCAGAAATTCTTTAAATGCTTAGAAGCCATAGCAATAGTCTGCGTCAAATATTAAGTTGACAAATTATTGAAATAAAAAATAAAAAAGAAAAATACTAATAATAAAGAAGAACAAAAACTTGCGGCAAAGAACTTGACATTAAGCAGTAAATGAGTTCTAAGCGTGAACGTGTGGGTCTTCTATGTGCATACCATTACTAATGTGATGGGCAAACCTTGCCGTAGTTATAAATGAATTATAAGTTTTATAATTTTTGTAAAGGAGTCCATGTGTAGAATAGCGTGAAACTATGAAAGTGAGTCTGAATACGAGTGTGCACAGATAAGTGCCTGTGTAAATGGATTGGTATGCGTGTAAGCTGTTAATACTTTTACGTTTATAGATCCGCATTTAGTCATATATTCATTGCGCTATCATTGAAAAGTATTATCTTCAATGAACTGCTATGTGGGGTTAAGAGCAGCGTTGAGATGTTTGCCTAGATTTGCTTATTTATGTATGTTTTGTGTATGTAAGTAATTAAAAATTTCCTTTGGAAGTGTCGTTAACACCTCATATTGGTGTTTGCTTTTTTTGTAACTTACATTTATTTCTTTTGCACAAGATATAAACTTCTATTTAAAGCTTAATAATATTCAAAAAGAGCCTCACAGATTAAGTGCGTTGGTGTGGGTGAAGCTGGCAAATTCTCATAAATATTAAAATTCATTAAGTGAAAAGTATTATATTTACGTGTATGGAAGCGTATATGCATGCGTGGTATTGTGTGTGAGTGAAATTGTTAGCATCTGTTCGCACAGCATATCTGTATACATTTAAAATGCATTTCATTAAGTATACAATTGGACAGACAAGCAGTCTACTTTTCCTTTTTGACGTTCCTTACTTTCATCATCTGCTGTAAAGCTTTATTAATATAATGCATATTCCTAGTGCGGTTGTTGATGCCTGTGCTATTAGTGTCCAGTACATTTAAAGCGTGTCAAGAAAATACCGGATACTATTAAGTAATCAAAAATTTTTTTTTATAATTATTAAAGTTCCTACGATTTTTTCCAAAATAGGCTGCTTTTAGAGCCAAATATTTAAACCAAAAGCTGGATGTACTGTGGAAACTTATCCTATAAGTACTCTTAGAAGCAGTTTTTAATTTCCTTTTCGGATTTGATTCTATTTTCAATCAATCAACCTAATTTTTTATGTCCTTCTGTGGTAGCAATGTCGGTTTCAATTCCACATTTAAAATATTGGCTTGAAGTTAGGCAAGTTCACGGTTCATGCTTTTTACTCGAAACTACAACAGATAAAGTCTTAAAAATTTCAAGTAAGTTTTATGAATGATTCTGTAAAACCTGTACGGAAGTGGAAAAACTATGCCGCATGCCCCCAAATATTGGAAGGTTCTATAATTTTACTGTGCCGTTCATTTCAAATAAAGGTAGTGACTTGAAAAAATATAATTTGCTAATATACTTCATATTAAAGGATGTTAAGGAGAGAAATTGGGAAAAAACCGATAATGCGTACTATGTGCAACTAAGAATGTCGATTACCTCAGTCAGTATTGGGCAGTTCAAATCTCAAATGCCGTAGGGTTGACTTTGACCGTAGATCCGCATTCGATTGGGCGCGTATCTATGCCGGCACAACATGGTCCAAATTTTTTCAACGTGATATCTCCTGTTTTGAAGACAATGTTCTTCACTAGGTTTCTAGCATCCTTCAGTAATCCTGTCCACGAAATTTGAACGGGAATATAGCATTAAAAGATGTTTTTTGATGTACTACGGTCTACACTCTTCCACCGTTCAACACCTCTTAAAGGGTTTTTCATAGACAAACCCTGGAACTTTTTTGAGAAAATCTATATTTCATCACTTGTTTATGGATACACCATCATAAGTTTTAACATATATAAAATAGTATTTGTATCTGCACAACTTCTCCTTTGACTCTCTGTGTTACTGCTTCTCCCTACGAATACGCGACATAAGTTTCATATAAGTGCGGGTTATATAAATGTATAAATGTCTACTGTAATAACAGTATCTGGTAGGTTGCTGCACAAGCTGTTGCTGGTTCTGCTGTCATTAGTTCAACTAGAACTACTACTACCACCATTACGCATTCACGAATGTTTGTTTGTTTGCAATTAAGAAAATTAAATTGAAATTGCTTGACATTATATAATTCAAACTGTATATGGTTGTTCTATGTGCACTAATTGAAGTTTATTATAAATTGAAAACTTTCTATGGATGCATAAGTACGTGTACGAAGTACATACTCATACACTATATATGTATATATATGCATTTATGTATAGAAGAACCCAAGTTAAATTTTTAATTTGTAAAATTATGCTGCCGAAGGCTACTGCATATCCTTAGGAACTCACCGAAAATATATTTTGTAAACGAGTTATTTATGGCTTAATAATAAAAACTGTGATTTATCAAATCTGCTTTGATTACTTGGAAATAAGTTTTACTTTTCCTTGCAAACTATATTGAAATTATTTCAAGAATTATGTATTATTATTATCTGATCGCAAAAAAACTCTACACAACTAATATTCACTGAGCTGTCAAAGTTGCACAGCTTTAAACAACATAAAGTGAACAATTTTTCTGGATTTAAGAGGAAAAATAATGGAATGGTTCGAGGAGGATAGGTAAATAGGAATAGGAGGATAGGTAAAAAAATTTAATTTCCAATAAACACGAAATTATAACACTTTCTTACCTCGATTGCTGGTAACTTGTAATCGTTTAGTTGGTTTAAAATATTAGCCGAGCAAATTAATCACAATTTATCATGTGTGAAAGGAAAAAACGGCGACTTAATTGTTCACTTTCGGTATTTCACATATATGGCATTTTTTTGCACAGTCAAGGTCTTTGCATGGTAATATTTTGCGTATTTAATATGCCAAAATATGTCTGAAATAAAAAGGGTTTCCGAACCGCATTAATTTTTTATTTTTAGTTAAAATAAACTTACGCAAAAGAACATGTAAACAGTTGGTCGGGGCTTTTCAAGAGTGGTGATTTAAATGTTACAGGCAAGGAACACGAAAAATCTCCAAAAACCTCCAAAGAATTGCAAGCATTGTTGGACGAAGACGATATACAAACGCCAAAACAACTCGTAGACTAGTTGCGTCTTACAAAAAGCTGTTTCCAGTCACTTACCGGAGACGAGAAAGATGGAAAAAGTTGGCAGATAGGTATCATCTGAAAGGTGGGACTAAATAGGTGTAGTCCATTTGGCGCTGTTACAGTCTGGCGAAACAGTTAATACCAACAACACAAAGTCATTTCGTTCATGGCAATATCTCGCATACAATAAAACTATGAAAAGTGCTAGTCCACGCGGCTTACTTGCCAGACTTGGCGCTTTCCATCTACCATTTATTTACATCGATATGTCATGCACTTGTTGCACTTTCACTTTGAATCTTATGAGGATCTAAAAATATGGATCGATGGACGGTTCTGCACAAACGGAAAAGCTTTTTGATGACGTGCTGTCCACAAATAGCTCAATAGATGAGAAAAACATGTAACTATCGATAACAATTATAGAATCGCATTGAATTGTTTAATTTTGAGTCGTGTAAGGTATGGTTGTCTTTATTAGCGTGCGCTTGCTATATCGCTAATATTGAGAAAAAATCATTTTTGCGAACAGCAGCGAAAGAGAAAGTAATTTTTACGACTGAACACAGGAAGAAGTGTTAAATTCGTCTCCGCTTATCGTAGCAAAATGAAAATGATGAAATTTTCGTCAATTTGTCTATGAAGGACACTATGTTTCACAGATAAGGGAAATTTTTATTTTTAAAATACGCGCATTCCAAATATCAATGTAACCAGATTTGGTATTATGCTCATTAACTTCTGACTGAATGTTCACGGTGTTGAACCAGTTATTAACGGTTTGCAAGTGGCGCAAAGACCCTAGAATTGGAGCTGCCAAGTACGTTGATTTAGCTCATTGCAACTATTCAGATTCAAAAGAATACATACAAAGCATGTAATGCTTACAAACTTGTTAATAGCTTTTATTAATATGAACCGACGTTTAAATACCAATAAGCAGTTCTTCTGTGTCTCCTGTAATTTTCGAAATGCTGAAGGCCTATACCCATTTCTACTAAAGGCAACCAAGTTGACCCATTTCTTTTGTGTATCGCGAAAATAAAATAAGGACGTGCAACAAAGCGTCAAGAAAAACGTGACTCACGTTGATAGCACTAGTTGTACACAAAAAGTCCGCAGTTCTTTTGTTAAAGATGATAGAGAAATAGGTAAAAAGCAGCCACATACGATGACCGCTGATGGATATATTGATAAGATTATTCTTGTACTCGGCTACCATTACAGTTGTCTCGTGCTAAGTACAAAAAACCGAACACTCCGAAGGAAATTTCCAAAAATTAGAAAAGATATTGTTGTTTCTGCACTAACACCACGAATAAATTTCAGTTTTTAGTGAAAATTGTACTAACACAAGGAGAGAACTTACATTGACATTAGAAACTTGACTGTATTTATATCCCATATATAAAAAACTAAAAAGTTTCATGTGATATGTGGGCCTCCCAATCAACCACAAATACGTAGAGACATATTACCTAAAACTAATCTAATCGAGGCACATACTAGTTTGAAAATAAACTTCTTTCAATAGTTTCATCCAAAGGTTAAAAACTTCACCAAAATAAAGCCCTGTATGACGTCTGGTTTGGTTCTGGCACGTGACATGTTTTAAATTAACAATTTTCTTCGACAGCGTTCCAGTTTTTTCTCACTTTTGCCGGTGATTTATGACCTGGCACTATGATGTGTAAAATATATGAATATTTCATCTATTTCTTCAATTTTTCGTCTTTGCGAGTCCCTGATAAGATATAAGCAGCCGTTTACAGGTAATTAGATTCTTCTTAATCATGAATAATTTATTTAATTTCCTGGTGTTGCCAATAGAATGTTAGACTTAACTAGTTCTAAGCGCACGGTGCTTAATACAAACTTGGATTTGACCTGTAGAATTTTATAAATTTTTTCTTGTAATGAAAAGATATCAACTGCAACATGCATTAACGCATGTTTAATGAATAACAATGAAACTGTTATAGTAGGTATCAAGAGTAATAACATCATTATCAACGCCATATTCCTCCTAACCAACTAGCCATACAGGTTATGCCAAATCGCTGTAGTTGAACGTGTTGACCCATACGACCGTTGTTCGCACTATGGAAACGACTGGGATATAAAGGTAAAAGTGTTAATGTGCATGTGTAAAGAGTTTGACGTTGCTTTTCTCGTAATGATTGTTGTTATTGTTGTTTGGTTTTGTTAACAATTATCACATTTTCTTGCGTACAAAGAGTGGTAATCATTGTAAATTTCACCAATAAACAAATACAATTATGCACCAACAACAGCAACACAAGAGCTAAACCAACAAAGGCAGCAATACCTACACACTACCATTTACATATGTACCCACGACTGCTACTTTTTTTCATTTAATACAAGAGAAAACAACATTCGTCTTATTTCCACTGGGAGCTCAATAGACAGTTGTTCATACGTTTTAACAGCAACAACGACAACAAAATGAGTATACAACAATGACGCAACGCACCAGAACAACTGTAATTAAAATGTGTTAAGGGATTTACATATAAAATATGCCCACATGGGTGTGGGCTATATGTGCGCTCTTTTATATCTGACAGATTGGGTTGCAAGCGCTGTTTACGCCTAGAGTATGCGCCATCTTTTTTACTTAATTTAAACGTGGACGCAGCAATTTCGTATGGTTGAGCATGATCGCGTTCACCTAGAGCATGTATATGCCACTTCATCTCATGTAGCCAGATAAACCAATGACTTTTTTCAATGTATACTTATATTATCGTTTGCATGTAGTGATTTTTTTTTAAACTATGGTTAATTTAAGGAAAGCCTTCTTCGATTATAAATTAAATTGTCTTTCGGTTATGTATTCGCGAGCGTGCGTGCGTTTGCGATCGTATATATCGATAGGTGTTCGCTCTTCTCTGTTGTGGTTTGTTTGTTTTCTCTTAATTGCACAGAGAATAAATTTGTACGTCGGCGATAACAATAAGAATATGCATAATTAATTCCAGGGCTTTGCAATTTGCATACGCAATTGCCTATTGTCCTGCTCTGTGTTTGGCTTCAGAGCAGAAACCCTTTTGGCACGCAGCTTATACATTTCTTTTATTTCTTCCCATGTTTCTCATTACTTTGCTTTGTAATTGCATTCTCGAAAGTTTTCTCTGTTCACTACGATACCATGGGACATTAGAAGTCTCACTCATTTTCACTTTACAAATACATAGCGGTTAGGGAAGATCCTTTTAAATATGCAAGATGTTCCCTCGCACAGAATCTCTCATTTCTTTATTGGGACAGTAAAAAAATGTTGAGGTCAACCAATCAGGTATCGTCGTACCTCCAAGTTGAACTCTAGAATTTCCTTTCAATTCTCTAATAAAATTGTTTTCAAAATTCTTAAATCTCTATATTATCTTTTTTGTTTTTATTTTTTGGACTGTACTAAGTATCTGGGGTAGTTCGAAAAGTATGTTCAACTAAGCTTGCACCACCGCATCGTGTCTGCAGGCGCCGCGTAATACGTATCAAAACAATTCCTTCGCATCTGGCAATATTAATATTGCTGCTGGTATTTGTATACGTTGCTCTTATTCAATTTAATTATCGCTTCAAAATCGTCAACGTTATTCTGTTTTTTTATGGAGACAATTAAAGTCGTCTGCAAACGAAGTTATCTTTTTTGTATATTAAATTTGATATTTCGGAGCAATAAGCGCAATGAAATCTTCCAATATAAATTTTGGTATATTTACAAGGGCAAAGACGACGTAAAGATGCCGATTGATGAATCGATATGATTTTTAGGCAGCACCAACCTTCAATCGAAATGCGTTTTAAAACTTCATGACATTGCGTCCCTTATCTTACAAGTTACAATTGTTTTGGCGAAGCCTCATTTGAATACCGTTTGTTGATAAAGCAATGCTTTTTAATGGGAAAAACACCGTTCAAGCAAAGAAATGTCTTCATAATTGTCATTTGGACTCTGCTCGATCGAGACAAATTATACAGGAATGAAGAAGGTTTGCTGATTTTAAATGTCGTCATGCGAACACCAATGATGCGGAATGCTCCGGTCACCAAAATTCTCTATTTGTTTTCGAATTTGTCGAAGATCGAGAAGTGATGTTGCGCAAAATAGCTGATATCTTTACAATGTCAGAAAGTAGTGCATTTACTATTTTCCATGAGCATTCGTTCATAAGAAAGGTCTGACCAAAATGGGTACCGGGTTTACTTTTTATTAAAAACAACAAGTTCATGATTTAGAGTGGTGTTTGGAGCTGTTTAGGTAAGATAATAAAGGGCGAATATAGAGTCATCCAGAACGAAATTGGCGGCCAGCCAACCGCACAGCAGTCTGCAAAACCAGCTAAAACTACCAAAACAGAGCTACAAGTCGAGTAGAAAGGTTATGACGGTTATGATAAAGGATCAGCATTGAATATTACATAGCATTATTAGTGCGTCTGAATGACGAAATTGCAAAAAAACGGTATTAAATGATGGAGAAAAAAGATGCTTTTTCACCAGAACAACGCGTCTTGTCGCAATGCGACCATAACGGAGGCAAAAGTGCACGAATTGAGCTTCGAATTGCTACCACACCCACTCTATTCCCCCCTTGTAGGTCCCAGCAACTATTATCATTTCGCGAATTGCGAGTAATACTCTTGAAGAAGATTAAGTTAATGAATGGAATCGAAATTTGCTTAAAACTTATTTGTTTACTATTGATGTTACGAACTTATTAAGGGCTGTGTTAGAACAACACAGCCAAGGAAAAGTCTTGTTACCTCTTTATAAAGTTAAGACAACTGATTTTTTTCAGACTTTTCCCCCACAGGTGTATTAATGGTAAATTTAAAACATATGTAATATTATATTTGTTTCTTCCTACGATATTTCTCAAAATTTGTATTGACAAGAAACGTGGAATTATAAATTTTGATTTCATAACGCAATATAGGAATATATGAAAAGTCAGATTTGAATTTTAGCTAACAAATTTTTAAATGTTAGTATATTCTGTAGCGCACGGTTTTACATACACATGAACGTGCATAAAAGCAAACATGACTGGACACCCTAGTATTGTTGTAGATTATTTCCAGTTCATAGAGCTTATATTTGGCAAACACAAGTCACTTACTCACTTCAGCACAACTAAATTTTCACTGGGGACGGAGAAGGCCGTGTGGGAGAGGCAAACAATGTGCCCTCTTTTATATTACCAACCAAATATTATTCTTCAGTTAATAATAATGTTAGCATAATTTCCCTTCATGTTCCGTAATTAAATAATACATAATTTTATAGAATTTTTAGCTTGTTTAACCTAGCGGATGTAATAGAGTTTAGACAATGTTTTCCCAAGCTGAAAGAGCGAAAAAATGTGTTCGATAGGTTTGTTTTACAATTACATTCACTTGCAAACCTTTTCAACAGTTTTGGTGAAGAAATCTTCTCGTCGATATCGCTGGGCAATGAGTCGAGTTAGGGGGTTCATTCGCAACAATCGTTGATTGATGAAATCACCATACTCCAGAATATAATTGTCCACCATTTAGGGTCTCCCATCATTTATGATGCAAAATATACATAAAAAGTAAAAAAATTACAGTGAACCACGGCTAATCATTTTAATTCTTTCTTTTTAGTTAGTTAGTGTCACTTGAAATCGCTTTAAAATTTAAAAATCTTAATTGATTTGAAAAACATTAGAAAGCAAGTTATTCATGAAAGTTCTTCTCTTTATTTTCAACTACGATGAAGTATTGGTAAAAATCATTTCCTTTTTCACTTGCCGCATTCTGGCTTTACTTCTATTTTTCTTCATTCCGGCTTTCGTCCACGAATTCATCTGTATATTTCCCTTTTTCCCACAGTTTTGGGGTTTTGTGTTTCCGAACAATCATCATAGGCCCAACGATTTGATGATAAGCTATTAGGAATCACCTCACCTCAGCGTAGGTTTGTGCAGATCATTGGTTTTGCTCTCAGTGCATGTTTCTTTTTGCTTATTCTCTTTTCTTTTTTTTTCGTACATCTTTCTACACTTTTCTATTTCCATACTTCTTTGATAGTGGTTTAAAATTGGCACAGAAGTGAGGTAATTCAACATAGATGTCAACGCAGCTGTTTATACTCAGTAGATCTTCGTCGCTTTATGAATATTTAAGTATAAAATTTAGTTCAGCATAATACATTTTTAAATAAAAGCACTTTTATTGCTATTCTATTCTAGTCTCCAAATTTCGCAAGTCGCAACTTCCTCCCTCCCTATACGCATATATCAGCTAAAAACTAACTCCTAATTATAATGCCGCAGATGGTAGAATAAAAATATAATAATTAAATAAAAGTTGTTTCGCTTATTCGTTGTTTTCAATTGTTTCTAAGTCATGCTCTGTTGATGGTTGAGTTAATGTACTTTATGATGAAACTTTATTCTTGCTCTTGCCATTGTTGTGGAATAAGGTAAGGCAAGGCAACATTATGGAAAACGTAGACCACCTGATAACAAAAAACAAAAAAAAAAAAAAAAAATGTATTTCATACAATTTGTGATGAACTGTAATGAATACTTAAAAAGTTTTCGATGCGTTTTTTATGAACAATCAGTGCAGTGACATTTTGTCAAGGGGTATGAGGGGCACAGTTGAACAGGTCGTGGTCGGGGTTAGACATGCAATTATTATTACTACAATTAATAAAAATTAAATTTACTTAAAGTTAAGGGAAGGTTTTGAGCCGATAGCCTGTGTTGCTAGTGCTCAATGTCTCTTTTTTTAGTCTAAGAATTCAATTCATTAGTCTAAAATTAAAATAATAATAATAATAATACGGGAAGGTTTCATTGGCCAACTTATCTCTTCTTAATTACCTTAATTACCAAATTAACTCGATTTTGATGACAATTGGTATAACGAATAAATGGCAGTTAAGTGAAGTTAACACTCGTCAAATTATGAGCAACGCCTTCATGTATCTGGGCGCTCTTCACATTCTCTTATAACTTAGTCCCCACCTTCGACATTTGACAATATTAAGGTATTTTTCGCAAATAGCCGCTGGTGGCTATCACCAGTTCCCTTCCCGTATAGTTCTTTACGTTATTCAAACCAGTTGTTTAAGTGCCGTCGAAAATAGTGCAATTTTTACTGACACAGTGCACAATGTCTGTTTTCGGAATGATAAAATGTAGGCCAGAACGACGATGTTTTTAACTCTATTCTTCATTTTAACTTTTTTACTGTTTACTTACACGCTCAAGTGGCGTTGGTTTGACTCATCATTACGAACTCCTACAATGTTTTCGCTAAGCAATGAACATTAAACCCTGTCTCTACTTATACTATGGTTCACTACTATTTATGAGAGCTATGTGCAAATGACGAAGATCCAACCTATCATTTTTTCACATTAGTTCATCTCAGTCATTTTAATAATAATGACAATAGCCAAATAGTCAATTAATAATTGTCGTTGTACACAATGCTTAAATAATTTATGTATCTGTGACTAAACAGGCTGCATAAGTATGGAATTAAAAGTATGTATTACGATTGGGGTATTTGTGCCCCAACGAAATGTTGAAAACGCTTTCATTGCTCATATAAGAATAAACCAAGAGATTTTTTTGCTCCAAATGAAAATCAGAGAATGCGAATCGCTTTCTTTTCAGCCATCTTGCAACAGAAACGGCCGTGACAACGTTTCTACCGTACCATAACATTTCTTTTGTGCCTTTAGTGCACGCGTAAAACCAACTGATGCCGTACCAAGCTTTCTCTTGCAAGATTCTTTCTTTTCCCCACAAATTAATTTTAGCAATTTTTAGTTAACTGGAAGTATTAGAAGGCTTTCACACAAGTTGCAGTTTGCGCAGTGAGCTTCGGCCTTGGATTGCTTTCTATGGGCAGTGCGATTCGTCAGTCAAAGGTAAACTACTAACTATTTATAATATTATTTTTCATTGTTGCAGCTATTGTTACTAATATTATTTTTGCCTCTAAGCGAGCATTGTAGAGCGTTACCATTTCCGTGAAGAATAATCTGTTGATCTGTTGGTCTTATGCAGTTTGAGTGCGCACCACTCATTTCCAATCTCATCTTCACCCGTCATACTGCCTCGAAAGTAGTGCTTGGTCAGACATCTTTCGCAACATCATTTACCATTATGTTCACCAGCTACTGCCAGCCATCCTTAAGACAACAATTCCATTTCGGATTTTATGTTGTCTTTTCTGAAATCAAACTCGGCCCCTTGATGTTTTATAGATCAATTTCAAACCGCAGTCAAAAAAATTTGCACTATCCGTGCTATTATAACTAGCATTTGCTGCTGCTATTGTTAATTGTTTTTACTTCCACTACTTGCAGCGATTGGAAAATTGCAGAACGCCTTTCGAGCTTTTTGATGGTATTCAAGTATTTAATGCGCGTATGCATTTGTAATGATTGGCTTTCGTTATGAACAGAAAATATTCCATCAGCATTAATTACACTAACGATTATCAAAACAATGTTTGATTATTAATTAACTAATTGGTTGAATAAATACAAAAGAAATTCGATTATAATGGCAGGATTCAATTCAGTTTTGTGGACACGTTTTTATAACATTAGAATTTAAACATATGAAACTCTCTTTTGACGCTGACAATTAATTTTGAAAATGAAAAGCAGTGACTATTTTCCAACGTTAATTACTAGCAAACAAAAAGCGTAAGAAACATTCTTTTCTCTTTTTTATATTTTTTGGTTTCTTTTTACTCCCTGCAAAAGTAGAAAAGCAAAGCGCAGTAAATGAAAAATTGAAAACTATGTCAATGTCTGTGAACTGGAACTGAAATATGCATGGTATATATATATATATGTGTATGTGTGTGTTTTTGTTTGTGCGTATAATGAGATTGAAGCTTAGAGTTATTTTATGCAAGTATGAATATGTGCCGAGGGTATTAATTAAAATGCATAATACTTGTGGTTTGCGCTTGGTGTTGCTATAAGCAACTATGAAATCGCAAAAATATTAGACATGCAATATCTAAATAAACAGACATGTGGGCACTCAACCACCTCCTTCGCTTAATACCAGTTGTGTTTACTTTGCAGTAGACGTTGGCATAATAATAGCACGTAAATAGCTAACCTCTCCCCGCTCTAAGCTCTAATAAGTTTCAAGTGAAACTACTATGACAGTTAAGCAATAGAAACAATAAGCTAACACAAAGACTTAAGCTTAGCTTGCAACGAATCCTTTCTTCCTCATCAGTTGCGATAAGTAAACAGAAAACTTAATATATTAGATGGCATATAAACAATAGCCGGTGTCGAATATGAATACGAACTGAATGAAATGAATGCGTTAATAAATACCTCCTGAAACTTCACTCTTCTCTTCACATTTTTGACGGCGCTAGACATGCGAAGTAATGAAAGATAAGAACTGCTTACATTTAGCTCTCGGTATGCAGGCTTAAACGCACATTAAAGTAAATTGAAATCGTATCATTAGTGTTTTAGACTCCTCTGTGGTAGTGCTGTTTCTGCAAAAAAAATTGAACCCTAACCATGCTTTTTCCCGATCTTATACCACTTTCCAACAAACACTTGCGTTGAGTACGCTAACTCTTATATGAGCCAGCGCTTGTCGGTACTTCTCAAAACCGATCCTTCAAACATTATCTTGTCAGATATTTGGAAACAGCAAAACGTCTAATTTGTCTTTTTGGTTACAGCTTCATATATTTAATAGCGCCAGTTGCAGGGTGATGAACAAGTATTTTTTGGGTGACAAAATAAATTTTCGCAGTTTTCGAAGAGACGTCGTAACAATGGGGCTGAGTAAAACTGCGTGTATGGAAAGTTCTGTTGTTAAGCCTTACGTAGCAACAGCGATTATTCGACTGGAATGTACATTATATTTTGCTTTCCTATTTTTAAACAGAGTGCTGTGACAAACAAAAGCGCCTTTTCCGTCCAGTGCGGTGGAATGATGCTGTTGAATTGTGAACGACGATAAGCAAAATTAAATTGCGATATCCGAAGCCTAACCAGCCGTGACGCACACACAGAGAACCTTTAATAACAGCAATACAGTCAGATATACCCTCACGTAAAGTATTAGTCCAAAGAAACCGCCGCTATAAAACGCTACGGAAAACAACCGCAGCAACTGGGTTGAAAAATGAAGCCAAAACGCTAGAGGCCATGATATTGTCGTTTTCCAGTGCGATGACTAGAACAAACCACGCTCTCTGCTCTATTCAGCAGATGTTACTGATTTTAATTAACACTGGTTTCAAAAGAAAAGAGTTATTGGTCGTGGCAGCATTGCTTAGTGCGGAAAGACCAATTGTCCTTTTCATGGGATCCGTAATCTGCCTATAATGTACAAGAAGTAATGGAGATGATTTTAAACAAAAAGTCGTGCGATTTTTTCATAATAAACTTTGACCCTCACTAACAAATCGTCCCTAGAGTTTTCGTATTTTTCGTTAATAGTCCACGAATTTTACAAATTGTAATAATATTTACTTTTATCCTGAATAAAACAAGATTCTAAAAAAAAGGTTTTAAGATTTCATAACACATTGCATTTCTTACAATTAATTGAAATATGAAAACCAACATTTACAATATTTACTATAGATAGAATGCTGTTGCATAGCTTTTGACAAAGTTAGTACGCTTGTCCGTTTAAAGTAATTTTTGGAAATGGGAGCTTAAGCATTTTATGAAATCTCTTTTACTTTTTCGTCCGTTAATTGATTTATAGGTACAGGCAATTTGACTACGCTGAAAACACGTTGCCGCCTAATATTAATTAATGCATTTTATTCTTTATGGCAGTAGACAAAAACTAATTCCATTCGCACTACTGCCGCTGTCAAACTGCCATGCATTTGTCAATTTCTTACGTTTTTTCACATTGGAAATAGAACTTCCCAAACTTTTTTATTCTAAATCTTAACCAGAAACTTATTGCATAACTTCAATGTGAGCTAATCAAATCAATTTATTATGTTATACTTGTATTTGATTGGAAATAAAGTCAACCTTAAAAGAAGTTGAATCTCGTTTTTACATTTGAAGTCAAGAGAAGATTACTTTCCTTAACACATTGTATATTCTATTTTTTTTTTTTTTTTGGCCTTGCTGAGAAGTGTACGTTATCTTAAAACGCAAGCCTTCAGATATTGCTACAGTCACTTCGAAAATATTCAATGTGAAGTCAACCATCTAGAGCCTGAATACGAATCGCTGAGAGGCATTGCGTACTCACCAAAGCGCTAAATTTTTTTAAAAGTATATTTTTCCATAGGAAAATGCTTTCATTTTAAAGTTGAAATTTTTCTGCCCCAAAGTCTTCTCACTTGGGTCTGAAAACGCATTTAAATTTGTACGGAAATGTTATCCGCTTAAGAGGAAATTACGTCTCCTGAAGTAGCAAAACGTGAGGATCTACTTGTATTTTATGGCTGACTTCAGATCGAGTTATGTGTTTATCGCTTAAGTAAAAATCGACAACTTTCTATTTTCATCTCATATATTTTATTTTTGGATACACTTTTTTTCTCCTTTCTTTCGTTGTCTTCGTTTTAAAGCACAATTACTTGCTTGCCAAAATTTTGAAACGTCCACATAAATATCCATAAATATCCCAGACCTTAAATATTTTTCGCATAGCAGTCATATTACTGTTAAGAAATTGCCTGCTTTTAGGATGTATTGATAATCCAAGGGTTTTCGGCTTCATATACGTATACACATATAAACATATGTACCCTTTTGTATATGATTAAGGAGTTATATTCTTAGCCTTAGTGCGCAGTTGTCACAAACGTTCATACTTAACTGAAATGTAAATCGTCGAATGACTTTAAAAATTCCGAGTCCGAAGCTTTGGAAAGTTTTAAACCTTTTACTATATAATATATATTGTACTTTTGCTATAACCAGTATAGAGCCCGGCGTATCGATTAATAATAATACGCCTAACGTGCCACCACCACGCTAACTAAATGTTTTGCTGAACGCTATAATTTGGAATCTTTGTCGTCTGCAACGCGCTCTAGTGACTAACTTTAGAATAATATTCTTTCATGTAACGGCATATCTTTGGTCATGTTGGGATATGTTGGGAAGTCATGCTCATTGTATAACAATTGTTGTCTTATTCAACGTGAGCCTATATGTACGAGTACATTTACGCCTGGTTGAGTTAGATAAGAGAGAAATAAGTCAAAAATCAATTAGTGAGGATTAGCGACCTAAAACTCTTAAATTTTATGGCACTTTAGACTGCGTAATAGAACATAAATAAAGGTCTTTTTCTTCAGGCAAAAATTTGAGCTTCAATTTCGTTAAAAAGTGAAATGAATATTATTTTAAAGGATGAAGTAAAGCATACAATGACGCTTTTTTAGCAGACACTAAAACAAAAGGTTACTTTCAAGTATTTGTATATACTTCTGACATGATGTCGAAAATTTTTACTATTATTATTGTGATAGGCGTGGGACGACGAGAGCGATAAAAATAAGTTTTTTCAAAAGTGGTGCTTACTACAACGTTACCTAACACAAAAGCACTATATTTAATTTTTTAATATCGCTATGAAAAGAGTTTTTGTATTTGTTTGATTGTAATGCTAATGCTAATATTTCTTACTTATTTATCCCTTCCAATTGTCAACCCACTAAGTTTGAATTTGAAGTATATCTTTATAACAACATTCCTTACTGTAAAACCTAATTTTTTTTGATTAATTTAATTTAATTGACTTCGTAGATGGTTTTCATCTGGGTTTCACTGAAATATGAAAAAATTTTAAACAATAGGGCCATATTCCACAGAAGTTCTGTTGCTGCGCGAAACTTTTTCCAACCAAAGTTGACGTTCATGCATGGCACTAGCAAAGCTATAAAATATATATTTTTTTAAGCTTCTGTTCTTCCACTTTGTTTGTAGGTATTAAAAAGCATTTTCAGGGATCTCGACAAATGAACAAACAGTCAGGAAATGCTTTTCAACACATTATTTGTAAACAAGTTTCAAAAACGGATCCAGAATTTGATGCTCACGTAATGGGGTTACTCCTTAAGGATGATTAGCAAAAATTAAATTTCACACCTTGCGAAAGACTTAACAAATAACATACTCTAGCCTTAGAAGAACAATCTGTTAAGCTACTTACTAAATTTCAGTGCCATCGAATCAAGTTGTCCTTTGCATTAATATGGCCAGCAAAGAGTTCGAGATGTTATTTTCACAAATTGTACCATTCGATCAGTTCCGATGTAAAATCCAGAAGCTTAAATCTGCCAATACGTGTAAGTATAATGTAGGTATATTTGTCTTTATAAGAGATGACTCATTCGACGAATTTCGACGATTCGCTTTCATAAATTCTGAGAGAGAGAGAGTGTGAATTATTCAAACTTGATAACTTGAGTGTGAATTATTCAAGCTTACTGACGACGAATCGCATTTTTCCTCTTGAAAACAAGGATTATAATTAAAACTAAAAAGTATATGAAGGCCAAACAGAACAAAATTATTTTTTCTGTAGGGCTTATTTTAAGTGATACGCACGTGAATAAACTTCCATTGGTAATAAATTGTTGCTCTTAAATCTAAATGCAACGGACAATCTATCAATAAAATTTTAATAATGATTTAAATACCTATCAATAACTTCTCGACTGTATTGACCTTGTAAAAATGAATAGAATGGTATCCAATTATGCCATGATCATGCCTTTTTAAAATCTGATAACACTCGTTAAAAATTGATTTGTACACAGATCTTAAAGTGTAAACAGTATCCATGCCACTAAAAAGCAACTTAGTTTGATTCCTTATGTTGGCTAACCTCAGAGAAATAAAAATAGTTTTCTTGAATGTTTTAGTGGAATAGTCAGTGTAGGATTAGCTCACAAAATATGTGAAATACTTAGAGAAGAACCGCGTTATTGAGATACGATATTGTGAATATGAAGAATTAAATTATTCAAGTGGCGTGTGAAGGTCCATTGAATGCAATTTCGGATGCCGTACTCTCGAGCAATGATCTATTCTCTATGCACTATTTATTGTATTTGTTTATTTTTCTTCCACGAAAATCATACGCAACAACGCAGACTTTAAATTACCCAAAATATCTTTTAGAATAGTTGAGTTATTATTCTGCCCAACAAAAAGCCACTTAACTATATTGATATTTTAAATTTTACACGAAAGATTTTTTGTTTTATGCCTATTAAGTGTTTATTCATCAACGTTCGAATTAATGAGTAACAGCAACAACAACAAAAAGAATAAGAACAACCGTAGTGACAATAATAATAAAAATTAAAGAAATATTTATTTCTCTGCTTGCCATAAAAGTAATAATAATATTTTATAAAATGTATGGATTGTGCGGTATATGAATTGTCTGATTGCTTGTACGCCTGGATGGATAAGAGTTAAAATGTCTGTGTGCTGTTGTATGTGCTTTTGTTTTGATACATTATGTCGAAAACTTAGAATAGCTAATTTATAGAAAAACATGAAGATACATGTACATATATATAAGTATATCTATGTTCATAGTAAAAGTTCGTTAAACCTTTTCAGTTCACTTTTGATGAAAATTTTAATGTAGTTTTCCGTTTCTTTTTTTACCCCGTTTTGCTCCGATATGACGATATGTACGTATATTCAATACACACATATCTGTGCAATTACAATCTATGTACGTTGTTGGTTTTGCCTGATGAGTAGCCAAGCGTAACATAAACCAATGTTTGGCATATGGTGTGATTGCAAGCATGTACGAGCATAAACATAGGGGAATGTAGGAAGAAGACAGTCGGCAGTATATATACAAAGGGGGATATAATGTATTTCTTTGTTACACAAACTCAAAACACTTAAAATAAAGCCAAGTATTGTTTCCACTTAGAATTTGATAAATATACCAGCACAGGCTGGAAATATAGAAGACTTGAACAACAATAACAGGAAATATTTCCACATTCAGAAAGAAAAAGAGAGGTCATATTATGCCGTACTATACTATAAAAAGTACAAAAAATTCGAACCAAACAAGTTGAATGAATTCATTTTCGATAGAGATACAATAGTTGCTCAATGCTGCTTTTGCTTCTGTTGTTACTCGAAATATATACGTGTGTGAGTTTGCTTGTAGTCTCTATAAACTTCTATCAGTAACATTAAAAACAAAAGTTTTCACTTTTTATTGTCGACATTAGTTTGCTGCATAATGTTGACGTTCATTTTTATTCTCATAGCTCATGAATTACGGCATAATCTTGCCGCCATTTCATTTGTGACATCAGCAAATATGCTGCAAAAATATAATCAGCTCAAACGTCGACTTAGCCAATCGTCCGCCCGCTCATCAAAAGTGTTTTGTAAAACAAAATAAATGTTTAGTTAACATCCTCAGATTCAATTCGAAAGCGAAGGTGATCGCGCGAACGGCCGACGCCGAACAAGACCATCTCACAGTAAGTTAAAAATTTTATATGTTTTATTTAATAGCTTCTAAACGATAATCAATATCCAATCAGAACTGTGTACGGATCCGATATATTTCGAATAAATCAAACCGTCCGAATCAATTTTTAACGACGAGTCTTTTGCAAAAAGTAGAACATGTGCTGCATTTTATTTCGATTGAAATATCGAAATTTAAGGATGTATATGAAAAGATAGTAACTTTTTTATAGTCGTTAACGTGCGTGTTAATATATTAAGTAAACACGATAAGCATTGTGTTTGGAAGTGCAGAAAATGTCGATGTGTTTAACACAGTTAATCGCAAGTTGTGGTGTGAAATTTAAATGAGGTTCATAGCGTCTGACAACTCGGTTGTGTGATTAAAAGTATAATTTACATCGTATCAGGAATCTCTATTTCCTTCATTTTCAAATTTGTTGAATGCAACCCCACTATTAATTTAACATGATAATCCACCTTCGAAAAATGTAAAATTTGTTGGAAACTTTGCAAATATTGAACGAAATTGTTCACTCGCTGATTAAAGATTGGTTTTGATTGCAAACATTGCTGTTTTTTTTTTTTTTTTGACCATATAGTCCAGTACGTGAATCTTAACATAAGCTTCAAGGTGTCGCAATAGTTCTAAGAGCCTAGTTATTCACTGGCGTGAAGTTATGCTACCATGCATTGCCCACATTTTTATATTTGATAGAAGATAAGCTATCTTCTCACCCGCTTGGTGTCTTTCCTAAGATAATTAATAATTCGGCGGTATTGAAAGGATAAAACAAGAAAAAAGCTAATAAACAGTAATAGGAAATACAAACATAAGTAAACAACGAAATCGTTCTTTATGTTATAAAAAAAAAAATGTATTATTACTCTTTACCTTGAGGGGTATGTATAAACTTTCAGAATCTGCCTGCCTCAGTGCCTACTGTTCTAGTAAGAAAGCAGAGACGGAGGACGGAGGCAGGCTGGAGCCGGGAAATAAGTCAAGAAGAAAGGCACGAAGGCAGCACCGAAGGCAAGTAGACATAACGATAAGTATGGAGGAAGTCAGGCCTTCAATCACATGCTGACGAACCATACTTTTTAGATAACTACATATGGAATAAAGGGCAATCAACGTCCGTCATACATTTACGTAAATTCTCTGATGAGGACGGGAATGAAATTATGATGAATAATCTAAGAGCTTTATGCATCTTTTAAAATACTTTGAACTATGGAATTGTATTAATTATATAAGTATTTCTACAATTAATTCAGTGTTTTATGTTTTGTGGTAGGTATATATTAGGGATTTTGGTGATGATGAAGCCTGAAGCTGCCGGTATCTTCTAAGACATCAAAAAATCGGAATGGCCTTATGTCTCTCAAAATTTTTATCACTCAATCTGTACATCGTGGTCTGTCAATGTTTGTACTTTAACGCCGATCAGTAACTATACTTGAGCTTTTTGTTTCTGCGATCATAATTAAACGTTACGTTGTTTTGTGCCCTCGCACTAATTTTTAATTTTAAAACTTACTTAGTAGGTTTTTTGTTGCTTCGTGGAAAATAGTAGTTCAGTGAAAACATTTTTAGCACAAACGCAACCCTCAAAGAAATATATGCTATGTTGGTAGGCTATCTTCGCTTGGGTACTTATTTCGTCTTTTGGGGCGTACTCTCTTATTACAAAATATTGACTAAGAGAGTAAAGCGCAATTGCACAGATTTTACAAATTGGATTTTATCGTTTCAATGTCCACTGCTTTGTTTTTTCTCTTTTTAATAGATTGCGTAAAGTATATTTTGTTGTTTTAAGGCGTATTCATTTAATAGCCTAAATGAAGGTTTTGTAGTGAGACGGATGTGTGGTAATCAAACTCATCTTTAATAAGCAGGCTGTAATATAAAATCTGCACGTTATTTGTTGTAGATGTAAAGGTTTGCGTTGGTTTGCAGAAATTTAAACATTAAGTTTTTACAGCTCTTACAAAGAAAACGAAGGTATTCTTACGAATACAAACAAGTATCTGTTTGACAAGTGCAATATTTCTGAATCTGCCTTTAACGATTTCAAGCTTGCTTCAAAATGAACGAACACGACAAAAGTAAATTGTTTCCTAGTACATGCTATGATTCATGCTTCAAAAAACTCAATATCTACGTCGGTTTCTGCCACGACATCCGTTCAGGTTACTACTGTTTCTTCCATTTTTACACCAATGACAGCAATTGATGCGGCTCCGTCCGCCAAATCTCTCCAGGACCGTTTAAATAATATTGCAGCATTGCAGCATATTGTTCAATGATTTATTAGTTACAGAACGTTGGCCGGGCGTAACCCACGATCTTCTTATACTTTAAATAGTGCGGATTCTTCTAATATATACCACGGCACCTAGTCGCTGTTCTAGCTGCTTCCCCCACGAATTGAAGAATGTTGAAGAGTATATATAGAAATAAAAACAAAAAACCAATCTTCTCGTAAATTTCTGTTTCGGATCATTGAAATTTTTTACATACGCTGGCTCCGAATATTTATAAACCGATGCAAGCTATATGGAATGTAGCAAAGCGCTCCAAAAGGTTTATAGTGCAATACCGAAGGGAAGCTTTAGAGACCCTATAAAATATATACATTCTCACTCAGCGTGAAATTCCGAATCGAATAAGCCAAGTCTGTCCGTCTATGTGTCTGCGCGTGTGCGTGGTGTCTGTTCTTGACACTTCCCTGGTCACAAATTTAGTAGAAGTGGAAGTTTCTGCGCGCAGGTAAGTATTACAACTAAGGTATATTGGTTAGAGCACACACCCGCAGTAAAGGGTAAAATGAAGGCAACTCCATTTCTCCAAGCACAAATTTGTGTCTTTTCGCCCATTACTCACAAATTATGAAAGATAGATTATCAAGGTTCAAATTTTCGATATTTGCTTTGCGAAAAATTCTAGTGTTTATGTGTAGAAATGGGAAAAATCGAAAGAGTTATAAGTAATTTTTTGGGACTGTGCGCTCATTGATCATAAGGTAAAGAAGACAAAATGTTTAACACTATTTTATATATTCATCAAATGAACATGTATCGCATTAAAAATCCGTTAAATCTAACATAAATATGATGGACACCATGGAGAGCTGGATTAGTTTTTTCTCAGTAAAACTATCGTTTCTTATCAATCTATTCAATACGAGTGTCAAATAAGAGCGCTTGAAGGGTAGATCGCGCCAAACTAAGCGTGTTAATTCTAAATTAATTACGATGGACGTCGTACGAAGGAGGTTGCTTTTAAATATAAACATTGCTCCAAAAACTTGTGTCCAAATTTGTAATTTCTTGGCGGATGCTCATTCGGTTTCTTATCCGCTTAACTGCCATCTAAACAGAGCTACACCAACGTAGTTTTGTTTGAAAGTGATTTTAAATGAGCATATTAGGATATAACCTTCCAGAAGATAATCATTTCACTTTGGTGGCTTTGTTGAGCGCTTTAAGAAAATTTTTAACGAAGTGCATTTTTGTTGGTTATGAATATTTTTTCGCCTATTATGTATGATCGTCACGTCAAAGGGTAGAGTTTTCACCGGCCTAGCGCTGCAGGCATTACACATCGTAAATAAATAAAATAAAACACAAAGCGTTTAATTATAGAAATAGAAGCTCGTCCGTTGTTTGTTCCGTTTCAAGTCAAGTGTCCAATTCATTGTTGTATACCTCACTTTTCACGACCGCTACAGTATGTTTGCCATTACCACTTGCAACAACTCTGCTTACATTGGCTATTTACAATTTTTAGATGGGCAACGATTTATGACAATTTTCCTCGCTTCTAATTCAATCACTGCTGATCAACAAAATAAAAATTATTCTAATAGCCCGAATTCCATATGATAGCGGTTTTATACGGATGCTGTTTATGGCGACCCATTTACAACTTCATGCCTACACAATAGTAAGCAGTAACGAAAACCACAAAAATAACGTTATCCGATTATCATTGCTTGCTCCTAATGTTTTCTCTTCTTTTAAACTTTCTAGTGAAATTTTCCACTTGATTTTTTCCAGCCAATCGCTAAAAAAATATTCTTTTCTCTTCTTGCTTAAGATTCTTGTCTACCAGATCCAAAATCTGTTCTTCGCCTTTTCGCAATAATCTGCTTCTCACGATTAAATTTTCTTTCCACTTATAACTTATAACAGTACTGTTAAATGGTTTGTAACGTTTATAACGTTTAGGATTTTTTCTGCCCTCCTGGGAGTCGCTGCCTTCCACAGACTATCTTCAAAATCTCTTATAATGTACATCAACAATCTCTTATCAGATAATGCCATTATTGCGCACATCAGGGATTAACTTAATATAATTATCTAAAATCCGTATATAAGCGTCATCGATCCATTTGTTACGGGTAGTTTACTCAAAGGACTCTTCATATAGCTACGATCTTTTGTTTAATCTCATAATAACTTTTACGTTTAATGTCAAATGCAAGGGCTACCAAAAATCTGCTGCGATCGCATTTTGCTCATCATTCATGCGCTTTATGATATCGACGCTAAACTACTTGACGTGTCCTGGAAATGTAATTTCAAAATATTTAAACGGTACCCCTAGCAAACAATAAACACGTTCCTAGTTTAAAGGCCGGGCTGATAGGCTTACATTAGATTACAAGGGCTCATAAAGCCTCGTGGGCTTACAATTAATCGCTTAATTAGTAGAGACAATGTATACATTAATGCGGCTAAATCAACTTCATTCTCGTCGAACTTATTAAATGTGTATTTCCAGTTTTCACTGTATCAGTTATTTACAAAGAACTTACTTACTATCAACAAGACATTCATATTATTCCACCTAAAAAATAGTTGAGACAATTAAGAACTGCTGCTGTAGCATTAACTATTTGTACTCGATCGCACTTTTGAACACAATCGTCGGCAAAAGTCATCACCTCTTGAGATCATTCCACGAGAAAGTATTTAATTCTGCGAATTAATTATCAACTGCTGAATATATAACAATTGCAAACTTGGCAATTTATTGACCTTGTTTCTTTGATAATAATTCTAATAATAATATATTTTCTATGTTAGTTTCCAATAATGAAGTTAAACTAAATTAGCAGACCGTCGAGTCTTCAAATACATTTTGAATTTGTCAGCTTGGGGGCTCTTATTTCCAGAGACTTTCATTTACAGGAGGCTACCAAAGTTTGGGATTTTTATAGTTCCTAGGATAAAATCACAACGCCACAATTTTCTCTAATACAGAGTAAGCCCTTTTATAATTATTTCCATCGAGATGCGGTTCGGTCAGTAAAGATCTGGATTAAGCTGGACACAACGAATTCAAACTTTCTTAGAAAGCTAATTTTTTCTGTTATTGGTATGTAAATACAGTGACCGTTGCATTACCGCACCTAATTTTATTTTAAGGATATATCTCTACGCTGCGATTCTTATTTTGCTTAAAAAGGAAAGGAATTGTTCCCAATACATTAAATTTTTGACAACAATGAGGTTAAGCAGACCTTCAATTTTGAGCGACAATTGGGCATAGTGAATATTCCTCTATGTCGAGAAGCTGACAATTAATTCGCAGAGTCAATTACATTCTTATGAATGATGGATTTGGTCGAACTTCGGACGCGAAAGCGTGACCTCTGCAAATAACTAACGAGAGAACAGTAATTCTACTTTGTTTTTTCTTTCTTTCACCTTATCTCCATTTTTCTTTTAATAGGAGCGTTTCAAGCGCATCCTTTCAAATGAACAGAGTCATTAAAATTGATGTCGAAATTATGTCGACACGAAACGTTCTGCAATTGTTGTCTTCTTTTAATCGATTCAAACACTTTGGTTTTATTCTTTCTTTATTCCATTTTTAGCAAAATTTTTATTATTATTGTACTCACGTCTCTTAAAACTTGAAATTTTTGAAAAACAATCAATGATTATTGTGCTCTTAAGTGCTGCTGCTTTTATTCATCGTTTTTCGTTTTTCTTTTCTTTCGCCAAGACTTCTTCATTATGTTTCTGAGCGCATTATACGCCGTAAGTGTGTTTGTCGGACATAAACTTATTATTATTATTTTTAAGTTCTTACAAATGAAGGCATTGTCTTCCTATGTCTAGGATTTTCTTCATTTCCATTTTAATCCTCTTTTATTTAATTTAATTGTTTTTTCTTTTCTTTTTTTTTTTTCTAAGTACATCCTCTTCAGTCTATGTTTGTATTCGTTTGCTTGGTGTTTTGAGGTGCACAAGTAAAAGATATCGAAAACAGCCACTTGTTTAATTACTCAGAGCTCAGTGTGGCTTTCATTAGACAACTACGATCGCAAGCACTTATTGTTAAAATCAGATATGGGTTTAACTTTTAAGAACTAGTGTTAAATCCAGATGTGGGAGTATAAACAAATAAGAAAATAAAAAGGGTGCCTGAAGGCAAGTTCCGATTTTAAGTTCCATAATAATTATGATGAAAAAAACAAATTTATAGAAAACGAAGGAAAATGCAAGATTGGGCTGTTAAACATTGGGACTTTTGGGATTAAGATTGGGCTTTTTTTATGATCACTTTGTTGTTCTACCTACTACAGCTGAGGAAAAATATAAACTCAATTTTTGTTTTAGGTTGTAATGCCTGAAGGTAACAAAGCAAAGATAAACGCCTAAGTTATTAACTTTTACTTGTAGCAGACATCGAAATACAATTCTGTAGTAATAATAGCTAAAGCTAGGAGAATGGTCTCAACCGATGTAATTGTTCACTCAAAAACTTGTAGATGTATTCAAAGCTTCCGTTATACCTACTCCAACTTTTACGTGTGTTACAGCTTTTTCTAATGCTTCTCATATCTTTCATCACTCGTTAGATTTCTTTAGAATATGGAAAATGTTTACAAAGGACGAATTATATATATTTTTCATCAACGCAGCCTCCTTGATTATATTTGCTATATCCTGGAATCAGAAGCTCTAGCTTCGGATATACTGTCCAAAATATTAGCAGCAAAAAGCCGCCTTAAGGTTCAATGTGCAAATTCTTCCGATCAACCGTACAAATAACATACTTTTAAGCAAGTTATAAATATCTTATGCCGCCAATAAGTTTACATTACTTTCTGTTACTGTTTGCGCACCTGAAACCACTTGTGGTACAACCGAATATTAAGTTTGCGTGGATGTATACAACACAAAGAAGCACTTAAGATACGTGCACCTTTTATTGCACTGATCGAGTAAGACGGCGATTGTAAGTTGGTCTCTCTGCCTGTTCGTTTACCGGTCTTATATACTTTTGTGTAACCTACAGGTCGAAGTTGTGACATATTTTGATGAAGTTTGGTTCAACGCATGTGTTGGCCCAACGACATTATTGAAATTGGTTCCGATGGGGAAGGGAAATGGTGTAAGAAGTTTAATGGTGGGCCAGCGCTCTCTATAAAGTTTTCGCTTGTCATTTTGTTTTACGTATTTATATGAACGTTTGTTGCTTTCCTAATTTTTTTTCCGCGAACCAATTGCCATCATTACTCGCGCTACGTACGTTGTATTTTTGCATGAAAACACCTCCCTTTATCTTTTAAACGCAACTGACCATTCTATTCACGTGGTGGCCTCCTGAGGTACTTTTCGTTTTTGGCTATAGTTGGTATCCATTTCAAACTTGCCCGACTATGAAATTTCGTCCATTAAACTTTATAACCTATGAATCGAATATCAAACGTATCCAGATATAAAACCATTGCCCCAGTACGATGAACGCGCTTAGGTCAATCCAAACGCACTTTTTTAATACGCATTCCCTTATAGCCTAAATAATTTATCATCAGCAGATATTTTTCACCAACCTCTTATTCTGCGCCCTTAATTCAAAAAAAAGGAGAAATTTACAGGTGAAATCAAGACGCAATAACACTTTTTTTTAAATAATGTCTTTAAAATATTTCTATTAAACGGTATATCTGAAACGTTTGAATAAATAACCTGAATCTTCGAAAAATATTTCTAAGAAAGAGATGTCGCCTGTGTTGCTAGTGCTCAATGTCTCTTTTTTTAGTCTAAGAATTCAATTCATTAGTCTAAAATTAAAATAATAATAATAATAATAATAATAACAAAGTTTGTAATTAAGATTTTTGCCGGCAAGTTTAGCGGTGGCGCTTTCTTTGCAATGTAAGCCAACAACTACAAATAATCCAATTACTAAGAACTTTAAAAAGGGCTCAGACTTAAACATGGTTCGGTTTGTGGTTTAATTTCTTAATTAACTTCTTCATGTCGCGCGCATCTGAAATCTCAGCAAATGGCTATTAGATCGTTTTCCATTTTAAGAAACGAAAACTTTGTCTTCATACATATATACTTTTAACTTTTTTATCAATGAAGCGTTCATTTCTTAATTTATGTGCGTTTATGATGCAATAGCATTGAAGTACAAATACTGGTATTGTTACTTCAAGTGGAGCAAAGCAGCGAGAACAGCGTACACATAATTGGACTTATAAGAGAAATTGTTAAAGAAATTTATTTTTAGAATCCCAATTAGGAGGTAACAGCAACTATGACAATTGCGAGGAGCTTCACTAGTGATGATGATAACATTTTTAAGCTCTATTTATTATGCGACAACATTCATTCGGGTGTGCTGAACATAGTTCACAGAAGAGAACATTCTAAGCCGACACTGAATTTGAAGGAAAGAAAAACAAAAATAAATAAGAAAATGAAAGAATATTTTGTGTTGAACTGCTGAATAAGCTCTACACGGTATCTATGCATCTACACACATGCGTGTATAGATGTGTTTGCATTTAAAAAACTGTAATGTTTTTTTTTATAGATCCATTGATGTAAGAAAAAAGTGTGTCTCGCGTTTGTTGTGCGCTCTGCCGTTACTATGTGCAGTGCATTCAAGCAAATCTTCTTTAATTTCCTCTCTGTCTTGATCTATTATGCGATGAGTCTTGCCCTTTGTTATTGTTACTATTTTCTTTATATTTTTTTTTTTTTATGTGAACGAGGTTTGAATTTCATTTTATTTTGTTTATTTATTTATTTATATATACATATATATATATATATATATATATATATATTTTCTTTAAGCATTATAATTAGTTTCAATTTCTCTTTTTCTTTTGGTCGTTTGTTAGATTTGATTACTTCTTTTGGTTTATGGTTTCATTTTTCTCTTTCGTTGGATTGATGTAGTTGTTTGGTGTTTATTTTTTGTACATTAAATGTAAACTTGTGCCAACGTTTGTTTAATGATTTCATTGATTTCATGTTTTTATATTACTTTCCTTTTTATTGGTTTTCGGTTACGCCTTTGTGATTAAATCAGAGTTGCATGATTTTATAATTTAAAGCTTGATATTATGCAAAGTGCCTTGATTTACTTTGCAATGTTTTTTGTTTGACTGTTTTCCACTTTTGCATTATATATAAAGAAGTTTTTTCTCAGATATTCAATTATTCATTTTAACGTCATAGGTTTATATTTAGATATTATAAAGAATTTTACAGTTTTACTACGTTTCTAACCCATGAACTCTTGGAAACACACACGTCAGTGATTTTTTATTTTTAGTAATCTAGCTTAGTCTGTCAGCTTGTCCATCCACAAAAGTTGAAAACGCAGCCATGATGGTCTAAATACAGAAGTGTAGTTAATAAGGACATTCTCATAAATGCTGAGAAAATGTTTAAGGCTATTTAAGAATTAATGGTTCACCAAACTATTTCCGATATTTTTATAGTCAAGTTAATTCAAATTTTGGTTCACATCAGCTTGAAAACCCGCTTTAAATCAATACAATTCCAAAAATGATAGAACGTACTAGTAACAGTTACCCCAATTCCTCCAAAATCGTATTAAAAGAACAGTAAATCAAAAGAAGGCTATCTTGACTCACAATATTAAGTCTCGTAACCTGTATTTTCCTTGTTGCTTTGGTATATCGTTGCTTGGCATCTTGATCAATATACTTCCTAACCTTGGTAGACTTTCAAATGAACGCTTGTGCCACGCTTAAGTCAGAGATTCTGCGTAAAGTTCGCCTCATTAAGTCTACCCTTCAGATATAAGCTATTCAATAATACTTCGAGGTTGAATACGAACGAGTTGAGTTACTTTTCTAAGCTTTAAATTTTTAATAAAAGGAAACTTTCGTTCATCTTCCTTTCTACGTTTTCTCTTTTAATTAAACTGAGGAAACTAAATGTTATCCCTGCAGCCTTTCACCAGCATCTATAAAGATGTTGACGTTTTTTTCAAAAATGTAGCGAAGTTTTTGTCTTCTTAGGTGAAAAATGTTTCATGAAATTTATAAACAAAATCATCGTGGTTAGTTTTTACCTGCTTACTAAAACTTAATATTGCGGCCCGTAAATACATTTCTTTTAAGAGTTGTTATATTGAAATTATTTTATATATATTATTTAATAAATTTTTTGTCTAACAGGAATATTTTGATTTCGTTTACCTTAGGTCCTCTTATTTATTCATATTTCAAATCAATTACTGGCTTCTCTTTTTCTCAATCTTTCTCTCTCTATCTCTCTCTCTCTCTCTCTCTCTCTCTCTCTCTCTCTTTCTCTACCTTTTTCCTGTTTTTTATATTCTCTTTTGTTGGTGTTATCATAACTACCCACTATAATTGTAAATAGCCATTAATTATAAGCAAAAAGTTTTTCAATTATTTTTCCACTGGAAGCAACAGAAACTCAACTTGGTCCAGCTGCAACATGATTATTGTGGAATTTCGAGTGAAATAATTGAAAAGTTGACGTTAAAATAAGCATAAATGTGTGCTTGTAACAAAAAACTAAATAAATAACATGTCCTCGAACAGACTACAAATATTTTTATGGTATTTAACGCTGTAACGTTAAAAATATAAAAAGTATGTTTTTCACCGATAATTTGTCCATTTTTTAGTATGCATTAAAAAACAGGCTAAGGTAATTATTAACAAAACTTTACACCGAAAATAATTGAACTCAATACAAGAGAAGACGCTAAATACGTTAAATGTCTCAACATATATTTTATATCAAGCGGAACAAGTTTGCCTTTATGTCAGCAAGTTTCTGCAAAGGCTTACTGGAAACTTATCGCAGAGTAAAGAAACCGTTATGTTTTTTAAAACAAGACATTTGATGCAAATCAAAAGATTTATGGATTTTCAGAGAGGCATTAAAGCGTTAGGCTTAAATTTAACACATTTAGTCGTGTTATGCTTATGCCGTACGGCTTAATTTACTTTCTTCAGACTCAAAACTAATTTAAGACCAATTAGGTAAGTTATGTTTAGCTGTAGTTTAAAAAAAAGAAAACGAGACTGAATGTTGATCAAACAATTATTCGAGTGTAATCTTGTAAATGTTAGAGCAGTTTCACGTATAATATGGTTAACTTGGACTTGCCCTGTGGTATCTGCTCCTGTGTAAGCAGCGGAAAAGCCAAAGAAAGTTAACTACTATTCCCAAATATGGGTTTCCTCTGCGGCTATTTCGCTGAAGACATGTTTCTTCTTCATATGCTGCGAGCGAAATATCGCAAACATTTGCAAGCCCACATTGGTATAAACCCAAATTTTCGAAAGACACTTAAGGGAATGGTTATTTGTTATGCACCATATACCCAAAAGTCTGTTGTGGGCAGAAACCTTTGCGCCTTCTTTACTTTTTTAACAAAATTAGCTTGTTTAAAACCTTTCCTGGGTATTGAGTTGCTTCAGTTAAGAAGTTTAGTGATGAATTTCGCTTTTAATTCATAGACTCCTTTTTCTAAGGCTGGAAAACAGGCTTCGGCAACGATGTTCTTGAAGAGGGTCGCTCGCAATACGTACTTGCACGCTCCCCTTGGCGGTAAACCAATTTCAAGTTATGTATGATGGATATGCCGTTGTTGCTGTATATGATCACACAGTACTTTAATTTGCTCAAAACTAGAATCTTGTCAAGACAAGCAATGCTGTTCGTATGTACGGAAGGTTTCCAAGCAAGTTAGCTTACAAAGTTAAAGTGGAATTTTTTAATTGAAACAAGTACAGTACTTCTTAGGAAACTTGAGCTCTAAAATGTTGAGTTAGCCGAATTTCACTAAACGTATACAGCACGATATGTCTTGTTTGTCTATGCAAATTAGGAATTTTAGCCAATGACAATGACTCCTTGCAAAGTTCTTAGATAACAAGAAATCCAAAATACCTATGCGATTCACAATCTATCGCAGCAAATTTAAAAATAAAATCACCGTTTTGAACCAACTTTCGTCCTAACATACCAATAATTCAAATTTGTGCCACATAAAGGCGCGTGTATTCTAAACTCTTTTATCAGGAAGAGAGTTTGAAATATGCTGACTACCTATCCAGACTTTTCTTAGTAACACGTTTAATTTCGATTTTTGTGTTATATTTGTTGCAAGTGTCGTTGGTTGGGTCCATGTGTCCGTCTCCGCAAGAATGAGTCAATTTGGCCTACAATTTTTGTAGAATCGACGCCGTCGTAGAAATGACGACTCCCTCCTAAAAATACCGACAACTTCTTTATATTTTCATTTGTAATTTTTGTGAATATATTTTCGAAAAACTGCTATCGAGACATTCACCAGGACCTGCATATTCGATCCAAAATTAATCTGAATCGTCTTATTATTAACTCCCAATTTTTTTCCCGATTTATTCGTAATTGGACGAAGACCGCTTTTGTGCATGCATCATAGGCATCTCAAAAGTAAAACAAAAAGTTCGACAAAATTGATTCTAGGTATTTAAAGGTCTCTTCAGACAAATAAAAGTAACCAAAGAATTTTAGAACTTAAAGTGCAAACGGTGAAAAACGACCAAATGACCGGCGCTTTTGTTTTAATTTTACACATCTTTTGGGGGAGCTAGAAACTTGAGGCATTTAGTTTTAATAAATTTCGATCAAGTGGCAAAAATTTTAATTACTGAAAAAAGAAATTTTGCAAGGTGCGACTTTACGATTTTTAGCAATGTCTACCGTCTACTATAATCGCTTTATTATTAATTCATTGTAATTCAAATTCTTTTATCGACCTTTCGAAAATCAGTTTTTAAATTGACATCAATCAGTCAGTCATTGTTCAATTAAATAAAAAATAAAGGAATTAATTTCGTTCGTGTAACATTTGGTTGCACTATTTTTTATAAACAATTCGTAAAAGCTCTTGATATCAATTATTGAATATTTCATAATTTATGGAAATGTCAGCGAAATATTTTTGAGAATTTCTGATTATACACTTATTATTTCTTTATTTTTGATAATGTGCAACAATAACAAATGACGAATAATTCAGAAATAACAAAAAAGACGAATTGATGAAGGGCATTTAATGGCGAGCCATTGCTACCTCTTTGTACATATTTTTATACTAATCTTAAGAGTTTCTTAAATTAAATTGCAAATACTTTAAATAGACACTTCTGCATCCCTTAGTTTTATCAGCCATAATTTAATGACTTGCCGTTGACATCACGCCAGAATAAAAAAATTTTTTAAAAATTTTGACTTTTGCAAGGTGTCGTTACCTGTCAATTAATTGCGAGATGCGTTTATTGGATTCAGTTAACGTCAAAATATCTATTAACCACTTGCAAAGAAAAATTATTATCTCCTTTATCGCGACTTTTAAGTAATAAAACAACAAAAAATTATTTTCTTTCCTTTTAAGTCTACAAACTTCTATTTATTTGTTAGAAAAAATCAAAAGTTCTCTCCAAAAAAGTAGAAAAGTTGTTTCAGTTAAATGAATGACACATAAAGTAAAGAAAACGTTGAACCAGAAAAAATAAAAGTTCATATGTTTGTTGGTGTATGTTTACGTGTGTGTTTGTGTGTCTTTTAGCTACACACAGGTCAAATAAACAATTAAATTGAACGGCTGGCTGGTTGTTTGGCTGGTTGACTGGTTGGCTGAATGCAACCACATGCACACACGGCAAAGTAACAGAGTAACCAGAAAGAGTATTTACGAAAGTTTTTAACAAAAAGCATTCAACCATTAAATTCGTTGTCACACTTGTCGTATGACAAGAAAATAAAAGCAGAAAGAAGAGCAACAAGGAAAACATTTACCCGTTCTACTAAGTCCTATAGAAATAATCCTTGAACTCTGTATAATACTTTCGTATTGTGCTGTATTGTTTTTGTTGTTTATAAGTAGAGAAGGTGCATCAAATTCCTTGCATTGATAGACGAAAAGATACACTCGTATCCCTTACATAAGTAACAAAAGGTAATAGAAGGATAAAAAGGCAATAGAAGAGAAACTATGAGCAAGATAAAAAGGGAATAAATAAACCGTTTTCACGGGACGTAGGAAACCTATGTTAAAGTATTTACACACTTGTAAGCGCAAGGAAACAGGCACATAAGCATAATATATATATGCTTAGCGAACATACGAAACCAACACAATATGTTTTGAACACAAATAAATAGAGTTTTTTAGACTCACATAGATAAATACACACTTAAAGATGTACGTATTGGCTTATAAAGTGATAAATTGCAATTTAATAACACACTGATGTTTATACTCAAACACATGCACCTAGTAATCCACTAGAATCGCGACGATCTATAGTTAGTCAGTTATTGGTCGTTCCTGTTGTTGTTACTGTTGTCGATTTCTGATTTTATTTTACTTGCGTTATAATAGGATGTATACACTTAAAGTTTAAGTAGCACTATTTATCCGCTTGACAACATTCATTTTGCTTACATGCTCACATAAGCCCACACATGCACAAACGCACGCATACAAACATTGGACAACAAATTTTCAGAAGTTTATTTCCTTTAAAATTTACCCTGCACGCTTTCGTATTACAAAAAAAAAAAAAAAAAAATTAAAGCATGTTTGAAGGCATTGCTAAAAATAATAATTTAAAACATTCTTCTCCATTGCTATTACCTTTCGTAATCCTTTTTCTTTAACAAATTACTGCACTGCGTTTAAACATATTTCGCTTATCAAATCATTTTTAAACACTTCTTAATTGCTTTCGCTTTTTTTTTTAAAGAAAATTTCAATAAATTTTTAATGTATTGGCCTATTTAAGACCCACTTTTTCAAGACATTTTTTCCTGATTTTTTTTCAAAGGGATTTCTCCTCTTAATTTTAATATTTATACATTTGAGTTAAATATCAACACGCGCACATAATTTTGTCGCAAGCCACCAAACCGAATGAAAAGCCGATATAAACTGAAACTTTCGTGTCAAATTTTAGGCACCCATACATAGGGTCTAATATATTTATGCTTCTTATGCATTGTAAATGTTGTTCCTCTTATTGTTATAGTTTTTCCCTGCACAGCTGGCTGTGTGGCTGACTGACTCTGATTCTCTATTTTATATATATATGTACGTATTTACAAATATTGAGATGGTATTCATTCTGGTTTGTTTCTCCTCTCACCATATCCGTGTAATAACGGAGCGCATCGTAAATTTTCATTTGTCCCTGACTTAGAAGAGAACTTAAAAAAGTAGGCGAGAGAAAGAGAGAGAGCGAGAGCTGAAAATGAATAAAATTATTTGTAAAGATAGTAATGCAGAATAAGGAATGTTATGGTAATTGAAACAAGTCTTATAACTTTATGTTGAGTTTTATAAGTTGAAACTCTTCATTTGGAGACTAAGAGTAGCTCCCTTGTTCAAGTTTGTTATAATCAAAGCTTTGGTATTTAGCTCACATGTATACAAACAATTTGAAATAATATCAAATTAATTACAGTATAATTGGTATTCAATCACTGTAAACAAGAATAAAATTTTCATAGGTTTTTTTTGTGAACATTAAAAGCCGTGCATTTCTTATTACTTGACTGTAGGTATTAACTCGAAAAGTTAGTTAATGCAGTTCCGATAGCCTGTGTTGCTAGCGCTCAATGTTTTTTTTTTAGTCTAAGAATTCATTTCATTAGTCTAAAATTAAAATAATAATAATAATAATAATAGGATATGCAGCAATGGAGGAAAGTTAGCTAGTGACACACATAAATTTATTTATCGGTCGTACAACTAATCAGAACTGCCATAAATTCATTTTTGATGGATTTATTACACACTATAACTGCAACCAAAAAGTGGGTGCAATCATACCCTTCTATGATTTATATAGGAAAAACCAAATTTTTGGTATATTGAACCGATGTATATACAAAAACTTTTATCACGTATCGATTGCATATTACCAAAAAATGTGGATCGATATTTGCATTTCGCTTAAGGCACGCAGAAATACGTAACTATTGCTTTTACCTGTCATGTTTTGTTATTTAATTGTTTTAAATAAAAGACGATGAAAATAAGTTTCAATAGTCTTCAGTGTTTTATTTATATATGTGTGGTTTGAAGACGTAGTTTTTTGTACAAGTCAACCAAACAGGCAATTTGTTTTGCGAATAACATGCATAATTATAAGAAGAATTGTTTCATTTAATATTGTTTTGTACGCTTCATGCGTATTTCGTTCTAAAACCTTAGATTGCCCCAAATCAAAAGCGAACATTTCCTCAACTCCTCAATAACGACAAAGCAGTAGCTTTTACAGGCTTTCTCCTTCATGAAAAAGCGACTCAAACGTGTGTTTGTATTTATCTCTGAAGCACAATAATTCGTAGAATAAATCGTAGTGTCCGTTCTTTTCGTCAATCATGTTGTGAAACAAAGTTTTTGGATACGTTATATAAATCAGCATCTAAAAATTTTAAGACACATTATTCAACGGCGTAAACATGTTTGTTGGAAATGGTGATAAGAAGGACACATGTTGACATGTTTTGAGAGCGTTGAAAGAGCGGGAGAGTTACGTACAATAGGAGTTTATAGCAACATGTTTCTTATGTTCTATAGATTTTGGTTTTGGGAAATTAGCTATATTTTTCCTTTCAGTTTTGTTGCGAACTTCTGAATATATTGAGCGTTCGTCGCTAATATTATGCATAATAAAATTTTAATGCCCTTCGATGCCAAAAAATTACATATACATAAGCATTATACATATATACAAATAAATGTTTTCACTCATATATATATATACAGGTAGATACATGTTTTTTACAGTTATGTACGTATATATATATATATATATATATATATATATATGTATATACAAGTTTTTTATAGTTATGTATATATATATATATATATATATATATGTATGTACAATGTTTTTGTCGACGATTAAATTAATTCATTTAGTTTCATATGCTTACATTCTTCAGTTGTGCAAATTTCGTCTTTCACTTTGCAAAACTCAGAAGTAGGTTATTTATTTTAATTTGAACCAAACAATTTCATTGAAAATCCAAGTTGAATTTATTCAGTTTAGCTGCGAGAAATTAGATCGCGCAAAATATAAGCACGGGTCTTTTTAAAGACTTTTATAAATCACATATTTCGGTGACGTTTTCCAATTAAAACGAGCACGCTTCGTAAACTTTATTTTGCGTAGAGGTTTCAAGTCCTTGATTGCCAATACTTTTTCTTACACTTTTTCCTTCGAGTAATCGTAGGAAGGCATTTGCACGGTCTCAAATCAAGTGAAAATGAGGCTCATGACTGTAGATGGTTTTTCGCACCTTTGGCGCATTTACTTGATGAGTTTATATATATATTTGATCATTTGTGCGTTATACTCATCGAAGTCAAGAGCAATATATGAAACCCAGAGTGACATGATGCTTAATAGGTCTTCGTCCGCTCCAGGAACATTTCGCTCACAATGTCTACGTTGTCTTAGACATGAATGGGCCAAGCAGCGTGACACAATCTCCACGACTTGCCAGCAAGCCAATCAAGTATTCTGTTCGAAATGATGCACAATTTTTCACTTATTGGTCATCGATGACGGTAACATTGACTGGAATTTAAATTGGTTACAAAAATTGCATATAAAGTATGTAGGACGGAACTTATGACTGTATAAGATACTTAAAGACCTATAATAAATATTTTATAATTGCAATATAAAAATATATATAAAGCAAAACATAAACAAAAAGAGTAAAACCCATCTGAACATTCAAAATTAAACAATCTGGGATTATCTTTAGGCAACCGCATGGCAACCAATGGTACTGAATGCATATGGATCTTGCTTGCAAAAGTACCGATATGTTCAATTTGAAAATTAATTTAGATATGGCATCCACAGATCGCAGATATTGAGGACCACTAATCTAATACTGTTTGACCAGTCCGACATTGGGAGCCATTTAGGCTTTTACAAAGGACTTTGAACGGATCAAGCTTTATGAATGTAAAAATTCTCGAGACATTAAAGTTCCTTCGTAATAGGGCCTACGAGTTAATGCGGCCGTCAATTAACTTAAGCAAGAAGGAGACAGCTAAGGTAGATTTTCGCTTCTCTAGTAAAGGAATGTGTAATAGTATAAAAGAATTTATTCTTAAAGGAGACGAACGTTCTTAATACAAAGAATAGAAATTGCTTCTGAACTGATTCTATTGAATCGACGCAAAAACTAATCGTTCAGTAACAGTCCGTTCAAAAAGTTTAGGCAGAACACTCAACCGGGCAATGACTCTATAGTTTCTAACTACATGTCGATTCTCATGTTTGTGTAGTGAATTAAGAAAGCTACTTTTCCAGCATACTATAATTCCTCCGATCCCAGGCCACAACTATGGTTCAATGACATCAACCCTTGAAATACATTCAACTCCGAAATAGTAACTTTTGGAACAGCAAGAGAATCACTTGTTCGATACGAATAATTGCTCGTAGATTCCAAACTGTTAGTAAAAAAGTTACAAAAAAAGTAACCACCAAAAATATATGCAATTTCAAGATCGTCAGAGGAACCAGGAATTTATATATAATATTTATATTTATAATTTATATATATAATTTATATATATAATTTAGAACTTCATTACAGTGGAGGAGATTTAAGTCCAATATTTCATAGGAAAACAAATTGGCACCATCAAATGCCTTGATAGAGAGCATATAACCATAATTGCAACTGGGAAACTATTGACATGGGGAAAGTTGAAACCTTCCAGCAGATTGCCAACTCCGAAGATTTTGACCCATGAGCGAAATTTGGGAAAACCTGATGCGGCTGAAAATTCAGTCTACGTTGAGGTTAGGCTAGTAGAAAGAATTTTAGAATTTAGGCCCATTATGGTTGTACTCACTTTTTGAAGCTGACTAGGTTATAGGGATTTCGCTTTGAAGTTTGTCCCTCTGAAAGAATTCTTCTATTCAAAGCCTTGTGGGTGCACTGATTTAATCAACATGGATTAAACGTTAGTAGTTGAAAGCAGAACTTCGACCGATTGTACAGTTCTAGGTTGGGAGAAAGATATTTTAAAGATGTTGGCCAGATTTCGTTTAGTCGACGAAGCTTTTCCGTAAGATAACTTTTCATGTGTTCACACAACGCATCCGATGCCAGTCTAGACGCAGGTGGCCAAAAACTCTATTTGCATGTGCATTCTGATGCACCGACGATTTATGGGAAGTGGGAGGGAGGGGAAATTTTTTACCTGTCTTCGTAGGAGACTTCGATGGGTCAAGACAATCGCACATTGCATCCACATAACTAAGACACAATAGTCTGCAACTCCCATTTATGTTAGCGTTTAGAAAATTTTGATTCTTAGCCAACTATCTAAAGCATTATTAACACACAATAAGGGGGAAGCATACAATGGCAGCATGGGATACGGCAATGTAAGGTCAACAAGCTCCTCTGAAGTAGAAATTTCAAGATGAAGAGGAGCAAGAGCAGAGACATGAGTTTTAAGGGCGGCTCGACTGAAAGGCCTACAAGCCTCACTACGTGTGGATCCTATTCTAAAACGTCACCAAGCTGTCCAAGCAGCTACATTGATGGAGCACAGTCTTATATTCCTCCAGCTTTAAAGACAGTGACTTAAGCTCCTTACCAATCTCCGCCAAAGCTCTTTTTGTTGGACAAAGAGGCGATAAGTCAATATCCTTTGAGGTGGACAGATAGAATATGATCGGGAGATTGTAGGATCCCACATGTACATAAAGGGCTATTCATTATGTTAATCTTGAATAGCTCATCATTACATTTAATGTGATGTTCTCAGAAAAAGAAATCCATTATTTTTTCGGTAGATGGCTGCACTGATAGATTTCTCGTAAAGTATCGATCAAACAATTTCATATTTATGCTCGTTGGAAAGGTGACATTTCGCAGTAAAAAAAATTCTTTCGCTGTTTTTTGTTTGGTGCATTCAGTTGTGAGTTACAGCGTGTTAAAAATGGAAGTGAACAAAGAGAAAATTCAGTACATTTTACAGTTTTTCTTTGACAAAGGCGAAAATGCAAGCCAGGCGGCTAAAATTGTGAATGGTGTTTATGGTTCCGATACTGTAACAGCCAATTATGTGCAATTTTGGTTTCGTAGATTCCGTTCAGGAATTTTTGATGTTAAAGATGCACCTCGCACAGATAGGCCGGTCGTCGAAAATGTCGATAAAATCGGAGAAATGATCGAAGTTGATCGGCATGTTAGCAGTCGTAACATCGCCCAGGAGCTAAAAATCGACCATAAAACAGTTTTAAACCATTTACACAAAGCTGGATTCAAAAAGAAGCTCGATGTTTGGGTGCCATACCAATTAACAGAAAAAAACATGATGGATCGAATTTTCATCTGCAAAGCCTTGGCCAAACGGAATGAGATAGACCCATTTCTTAAACGGATGGTGACTAGAGATGAGAAATGGATCACATACAATAACTCTGTGCGAAAACGATCGTGGTCAAAGAGCGGTGAAGCACCTCAAACGGTGGTCAAACCAGGACTAACGGCCAGGAAGGTTTTGCTATGCATTTGGTGGGACTGGAAGGGGATCATTTATTATGAGTTGCTTCCATATGGCCAAACGCTAAATTCTGATCTCTACTGTCAACAACTGGACCGTTTGAAGATAGCGATTGACCAGAAACGGCCAGAATTGGCCAACAGGAGAGGTGTCGTGTTCCACCAGGACAACGCTAGGCCACACACATCTACAGTGACTCGCCAGAAACTTCGGGAGTTTGGTTGGGAAGTTTTAATGCATCCGCCATGCAGTCCGGACTTGGCACCAAGCGATTATCATCTTTTTCTTGCATTGCAAAATTTCTTTAATGATAAAAAATTGGAATCTAGGGAGGATTGTGAAAATCGACTACTAGAGTTTTTTGCAAATAGAGACCAGGACTACTATGAGAGAGGCATTTTGAAGCTACCTTTAAAATGGCAACAAATCATACAACAAAACGGTGCATATTTGACCCAAATCGGACAAACCGAAGCATGTTAAATAAACTCCTGAAGTTCATATAAAAATAAGGGATTTCTTTTTCCCCAAACTAATATATAAATTAAAACAAACGGGACTCATTACCGATCCCTACGAAACGTCTGTAAAAAATATCCTTTGTATAGTAACATAATCGTTGTTAATTAGTATGTTTTTATGGAGACAAAGTTTATATAGTTAGTTAAAGAATTTGGTAGGGACATTCAGAGAGAGAGAAGAATAGACAGCATCAAACGCTGAAGTTGTCTCCAGAAACTAGGAAATAAGAATATGATTCTTAGCAAACGCTGAGTTGATTGCTGACCACAAAGTTACAACGTTGTCTTGGGCAGATCTGGAACGTCCAAAATAAATTGAAACTTGCAGAGGATACAGTTAGATTCGATCTTTTGAATTGATTTAAGCATGTCTGCCCGTCTACAAGTCCGCCTCATAGTTTGTTTGAGTTCCTAGTATTTGTTCACAAGCACTAACATGACTTAAAATTGGGTTATTGCAAATTTGGATCTCATAGATCTACATTCCGTACGCTATCCTATATAAACGCTTTCGCGAACAGTAAATTTTTATATGGCAGCAAAGACTTTTGTAGCTTTTTGTAAGGAAAATAAGTGACGAGTAATAATACTTTCAACCAGAAAACTTCTCATATGTGTGTCCTAAAAGAACACCTTTATATGGGGATAAGATATAGTTTTTGTTGTATTATTACGAAATTCAATGAATAATTGCTCTAGGTGATGCGAAGTGGGAGACTGAACCTTGTGCGACTAGAATGGTGTTAATTCTTTCTATTAAGATTTCTTAAGAAACGCAAGAGATTTTCTCTCTTGCTCTTTCCATAACTTCTCACTCTCTCTTTCTCTCTCTCTCTCTCTCTCTTTCTCTCTCTCTCTCTTTCTCACTGTCCTTCTCTACGTCTTCATATCACCATCACTGATGGTCAAAAGTTTAGTAAAGCGTTCATTGAAGAGACTTTCATGTTATGCTTAGTACAAGTAACAGTTTATTTTCAAATTTCAAATTAGACCCCGATTAACTGGGAATTTTCATGAACTTTATTTGAAAACAAATCTTGTAGGTAAAGGCAATAACAAGGTGATATTTGCGCTCACATAAATAAGTGAAGACAGAGCTTTCTTTGGTAGAAAGTTTAATTAAAACGTTTTATTCCGAAGCAAAAGTGACTATGGGTACTACAAATGTATGTTCGCCATTTCATTTCGCATTCTTTGCTACATCATTTGATGTCTTTGAGGAGATTCTTACATGTTTCCATCAAAAGTTGAAGTATGTATTTATTCATAATACTTATATTTATATATGCGCACATGGACAAATACATTAGGCGATCTGTAATCTTTTGTGCCAATCAGAGGAAAGAACATTAGTTAATTCGAAATTTCAATTTATGAACGATGGATTCTGGCGACTTTTTGATCGCTTAGTTAGTTCGTAAGTGTATTATATGAAGCATTTATTATAAATGAACTGTGCGTACAATTGCAGCCGTAAATAATACCGTTAACTGAAAGCTTAACAGCTAGGCGACAGCAGCTTCATCGTCGACATCACTATCCTCATAACAGTAGTAACAGTAAAACAATTGCAGTAGCATAACAATGTCGGGCAAAAACATTAAAATTAATAACACCGTTCCACCGTAATTCTACTCTCACATCTACTAATATAATATTTTGAGCAATATTCTTCTCTCTTTTTCCATGCAATACTTCCGAAGTTAATCTCAGTTTCAGACAGACCATGCAAAAAAAAAAAATCTGTAAATATGTATTTATTTTCGTTAAGGGATTTATTGTTTTCTTGCGCAAAATTAAACAGGTTTTAAGAAAAATGTCAGGAAATATTTGCAATACGTGGAAAATCGTACGGCAGTGCTATTCCATGATATTTTGAAATATCACTTTGGTCATTATGATCCGAAGTATTTAGATTTTTCTTAAAGTTAAGGCATTGGCATATGTTAATTAGACTAAATGGATATCCGTTACTATGTCGATTGCTGTAGGATGGGTTTTACTAAACAGAAACATATGCATATATTTTTAATGCCTTTCAGTACTTTCGGATTTAGTATAAACCTAGAAAAACCTAGAAAAGTAGATGGACGGAGAGAGAGGCAGAAGGCCCCTGAGCGATTTTGAAGCAAATTCGAATTTACTCTGAAGCCAATATAGTCAGCTTAAGTGCTTTTTAATATAAAGAATGGGAGAAAGAACCTTTCACTTTTATCATTTTGAAAATTATTTGCGGTAAGTTTTCAATCCATTGCAACATTGCATTGCTGTTACAAAAGCATTATTCACGCGTTTCGAAGAAAATGTACTAACGTTTGTATCAATTATCTATTATTGAATAAAGACTAAGTATAGAATTTTAAAGAATATTGAGTTTGATTATAGTTTTTACTTAAGAAGTCCTGTTCGAATCATCGAAAGTTGGATTAACACATTTTTTTTTTTTTATGAACTGCTTTATTTTCGTTATGCTTTTTCATGTGGTTTTCGTGTTCGTATCCCTTCACAAGAAGTTAAGTTTGCTGAAGAAACGATGAACTTTTATGATAAATGTATTTTTTTTTTTTGGGAAATAGCGACGAAAATAAGAAAGAAAGGAAAGAAAATCCGTTTGAAAGCATATTTTCTAAAAAATTTGACGTTCTCTCTAGCTACACGCATACCGACCAACTTAAACTTGTTTATATTAAAATGCGTCATTTTTTCTTTTTTATCAAGCTTTTCTTAAAATTAGTTGCTGCACATTTTCCAAAATGTTCTTATTAATGCTGTGGGTGATAGTAGTAGCAGAGTAGTGCTACTAGCAGTTTCACCTTCCAAAAAAACAAAATCAAACGATATTCATCTTTAGTTCTAAAGAAGTTTTCTATAGTCAAACTATTAAAATAAAATAATTTTCAGCGCTAACCGTTTCCCTTCTTTCACAACGCTGCTTGCATTCCTTACTCTGAACGCAGATGCTTTTGATTTAAACTATAGTATAATCGCTAAAGTTTTTTCCTTTTTTCACGTTATGTATTTGTATGTGTATAGAACATTTTAGTACATGTGTCTATTTGTTAAATATTAAGATCATTAGGAGTCCATTAGTCATCAAAAGTCAAGAAACCAACTTAGGTGTAAGTTGTTGTAACTATGTACGTACTATGCATTGAAATTCTTTATATATAGGCATATGTGCGTCCATATGTGCGCATAAAAAACTTTGTCATTTATTTGAACTTTGAAAGTATATGCTTGGAGACGAAAAGGTTAGGACATTTTTCATAGTTTCAAATTGTGTTAAATGATAAAGTTTATATTACATACGCATAAATACGGTATGTAGCTCTCGTTTAATTGTATTAGACTTAACGGTAATTTACACAGGAAACGCACATATGTTTATTCATTTTGCATTCAACGTAGACTTAAGGGTGCCCTACCGGGCTCTCGAAATTTTACAGAAGTTAAAGAATAGATAGCACCATCTCATGCAACTTACTAGAAAAGATAAAGATGGGGGTGGGAAAATTCTTATATACGTTAACACCTGTTCGCAAGTTTGCAACTGCGACGCCCTCCGTAAACAAAACTTTCTTCCTAGAAAGAAATTTTTTTTCAAAAAATTAATTATTTTATCAGCCATGTGCTAATGCCCTAGATAGAACAATTAATACTTATAACTGACTTAGTACGATTAGGCCTGGTATTATACATCGAATCAATAAAATGATTTTATATTCCCAAGGTAGAAGGGGCTATGCAATTTACTTTATTAATGTTAATTACGCTTTGGATTCATAGTTATAGAAAAATTTTGCAATAGATTATTAGCAATTCTTCAAATCCTTGATAATAGCTTAATGGCTAAACTTTGTGTAGCGTACGAATAGTGGAAAAATTTGCAAGATCTATTCCTTACTCCCTTCCAAAATCCTTCTGGGGAATTCGCTAATATATATTTTACGATTCCACATTTTAAATTTTATTTTTCGTCTTAGGTAACTAGTTAGAACATTGCCTACTGCTAGGAAGTGTTCCTCCCCAGGATTAGGAATATCTGCCATTAAAACATAGTAAAGACAAAACACAGCTCCGTAACTACATTCGTGGAGCTCTAAAAAAATAGACCTTCACTCGTGCACAAAGCAAAAGAAAGAACGCTTAAGTAGCTTTTATTCACTCATACAAACGCATTGTAGTATCCAAAATTGTACAAATTTGAAATTTTGTCAATGCGTGAAATATGCTTCCATAAGCTCAAATTGAGTACACCTTAGTTTCGTAATTTTTTTGCAACGAAACTATTGAAAATTTGCCTTATGTTAGACGAGAGATAAATGAACTGCTTACACGAGCTATAGTTGCTTGTTTTCAGACCACACGAAAATGTTGAACGCCAGAATTCTCTGAATTATTATATATATATCAATGTTTCTTAAGGTAAAAATTTGGATTTTTATCTTTATCGCTTTTTTTTTATTGCTTGTCCAGTCCAACATCGGTTGGTTTTATTGAACTTGAATTTATCGTACAATTTTTCAATAGTGTATGGAGCCTGTCAAATGCTTTTGTTATATCAAGAGCTACAAGAACACTTTTTCTACCAACGTTGCTGTTATTCCTAAAGGACTCTATATCAGAGGCAGAAAGCCGAACTGAAGATCATGAAGGCCGTTACTTTTATTGAACAATGAATCAAGTTGTTTCTTCATGATATGCTCCCTAACTTACTTATTTTACGGGATATATTTTGTTTATAGGGAAGTTCCTCGTTTGTTTGGAAGTCTATGAAATATTTGAATTACAACTTTCAATTTAGTTATCTGTGAAGTTTTTGTTTATCTCAAGTCATCTAGACTTCACGTAAATTTCTTTTAATTCCAAGTATCTTTCTATTCCAAGTATAAAGATCACATATATTCAAAATTTCATTGTAAATTTTCACGACTTTCAAAGCTTAGAGTAGTCTTAACGCCCGTCAATAAAAGATAAAAAGTACGTAAACTAATATAAGTTGAACTCACACCCAGCAGAAAATGTCAGCAGGAAAATGTCAACGAATGAGTAATTGTAGGAACTGCACAAGTTAGTTTATTTTTTTAAACTGTTTAAACAAAGTTGCTCTCAGAGTGGCTGATGGAAGGTTGTGAACGTCCTTCACATTCTTAATTGTAACTGGTGAAATGGAATCTTTAAAAAGAAGCGCCGCGTTTCCTCCTGTGTGTTTAAATATATTATAAAGACTAAAACCAATTTTTTGCCTCTAGCTCAACTTAAGTTCAGTAAACTATAAGACCTTCTTGCTGCAAAAAAGAAAAGGAAGCTCAAATAATGGGTGCCATGTTCGGAAAAAAGAGAATATAATCAAGAATCAAGTCTTCTCGCTGTTATCTTTGCTAAGCAAGCTTTCCTGTCTTTGCCTAGCAGGCTTAAAAAGTCTTCAATCAAGCCATTAAAAACGTTTACGACGTCAATTTGAATTTCAAGCGGCTGACGGATGAAAGTTGAATATTCCCGCGTTGCCATACCAGCATAGCTGCAGTGTGTAAGTTAATCCACTTGAGTTATTTTAATTGCCGATCCATTTAATGTATAATCGATATTTCTTTCTTAATGCTTTTTTTAATTCTGGGCAATTCAGGTCAAGGCCGCCTCTCGTGCTTTCTGCCGATCGTTTTCGATGCTCTCCTGAGTAGTCAAATCTTTTGGCGGAATACTGATATTGTGACGCCTGATTAAGGTTTATGAACTGGTGGCTTCTTTTGCTTCTTTTGCAGATTTTGCTTTTTCATTTATGATTATCACTATACAAATAAAAAATTAAAACAAAATAAACAACTATGTGCAACGTAGACTTTGTACGGTCAAAGAAGCTATCGACATTCGCTTGAGGAATTATCATCTTCCATCACTTCAGTAATCACTTGCGGCAACATCGCTTAATTTGTACATTTTCTATTAATTTACCTACAAATGTGATTTATTATTTATATTAAAGTACTCTAAAATTAAATCTAACTAATCCTATATTATTCGATTAAGAAGCGAATACGAAACAACATTTGTATTGAGTGTTTTGTTTATATAGTATATAGGAGTAACGTAATGTATTGTTTTTTTTATGGTTTTACCTTATTTATGTCCCCATGACTCTGGCTCGAAGATTCTTTGGTCAGCAGTTTAGTTGAAGTTACAATTTATATAATTTTACGCACTGCATTCCCGCTACATTTCTTTTTCCTTTAATTGTTTTAATATGAGATATCAAGTTAAAATTTGCGGAGGTATTGTAATCCCGTTTTTCCTTTCACAACCCAAAAAAAAACTTACTATTTTTTTTCTTAAATAAATCTTTTGCGTCTTAATTACAAAAATCGTTTTCTTTTCTCTTGATATCTCTAGAGATGTCGTTTTTCTTTTTTTTGGCATTCGCAAAACTTAGAGAAATTTATCAAAAACTGTTCTGCGTAATCTGACGGTACAAATGGAACCCTTAGTTAGTTTTAAATTTAAGTGTCTGTCTTTATTTAGCAATATTCCTTTCAGCTAATCATCTTGGTGTATTCAGTAATTTTAAATTCAAATCTAAAGTTCGTCGTTCATTTAAATCGGAGGACCTGAAAACTACCCTGCTACTACACTAGTATCTCCTTGAAGACGATGAATATCATTAGTAAACCGAGCTGTCTGATTTACTGAGGATTTCTACTTAGTTTGAGTCCAAAGGGTTATGCTCGATGAATAATGTAAAACTTGTACTTTCAAGGACCGAAAGAGTTTAATATTCAGTAAGTTGGTAATAACTCGCGATCAAAGGCAATATAGCTTAACTCCGTAATCTTGAAAAGAATGCTAATGGCTGTGCTCTACTATCATGGATAGATTGCAAATTCCCCCAACTGCAATACTGAAAATATCTACTATCCAGAGTAATTTCGCCTTAAAATCAAACTGACTCAATAAAACATGTGATACAAAAGTTTCCTCAATATCATCAAACGCTTTCGCAGTTTTATCGTCTCATTCGAAATGTTTGCTCTCGGTATTAAAGGCGCTGTTAATCGTATCATGGATAAAACTGCGTAGGGCGGCGAGTTTGGGAAGACATATACGATAATGGTTCACCAAATCTACAAATTTTAGAATAAGTTAAGTAGCCCCCTGTCGGTGGATTAGTGAAACACAAATGTTATCTCCTAGAAGGTTCACTCCAAACGTACACCTTAGGAGCTTAACGTTTAGTCCATATCACTTACAGCGTTTGAAAGCAGAACTTAACTTTTGCAAATGCCCTTCTTCATTTTCGCGTTTTTTCCGTCATTCTCAAATCTTTGCATGTGTAAAACTGACTTATCAGCTCCGTTATCCTGTAAACTATTCTTCTTGTCATAAACAAATAGGCGTTGAACCTTGAGTTTACCTACATTGTTGGACTTTCCGTGCCTTCGATATAGGCGCACGGTGATTTACATATCTTCGCATTTTTACCGTATCTAAAATGGAACCTATGCAACCAAGTTTTATCCGTAGATCTATTTCGTGATGTACATCTAGTTCTGTTAAATCATTTGGTACGATTTTGGTATTGCAATTCTTCAAATTGCTTTTTCATTAAAGATATCTAAAATCTATTTCTCTCGCATATATTCGTTATATATACTTGATCTCCGATCTCCGAGAATCTGGCAAACTCTTGTCCAGCCGCTTGCTCTCGTTGATAGTATATAGTTGTGTCCTTATTTGGCTTGGAACCCTTTAGGAGGGATGTGCCTCTCGGCATGAATAAAACACGTTTCTGGATGGCTGGTCTAAAATTGTGCAAGCCTTACCTACGCGACAGATATGCCCAATCGGCGATTGGGTAGTTTGTGCATCATTAACACGGGAATTTGCTTTCTCTACTTGGCCAATTGAAGGTGAATTTGAACTATCTTCAGTGTGTCTTGTCTTTTCAGAAAAGAAATTTACATGTTTTCCTTCGCATAATATTTGCAATAGAACTTTACAGTATGCATTTTTCTCGGCCTCTCGCCCTCGAATTATTCATTTATCCTCTGTATCACTTACAGTGGCGGACAGGAATTAAATAAATCCAGAATAAATTTGTACGTATGCATCTGAAAGCACTTATGCATTAATTGCACGTCGCTCCCGCTATTGGCCGTCAAACAGCATGAAGAAAAAGTCAAAACTTGAAAAGAGAAAAGCAATATAAAGTAATAATGAACATATGAGCTTTTATGCAGTTAGTGCGAACGCACAGGTATCCCTAGCGTTTACGCTTGAATAATTAAAAAGCTGCTAAGAAGTAACGGAAATTCCCAGTGCGCTAGATCCCACTGTATAGTGAATACTCGATCAAGAAGGGTATACCACCTACAAGGCTACAGCAGACTCCTATCCTTTTCTCCCAAGACTCTCTCTGTGATCGTCACCTGTTTTTAAAGCGCCGTCTCGGCATAACCAAGTTAAGGATGGGAGGTTATCGAACTTACTAAGAAATGAGTTACAAGAAGAATACCTGGACGAAGACTTCGAGACGACTTGAAAGTCTTACTTGACCCATATCATTGCATCTATGTGTACATTAGTACAACAAATGGAATGACATGCCCAGTATACATATATTCTTTAGTGGTTGCTATAAAAAGCCTGACATCACACACGTACATATGTAACGTATGCCCGTTAACATGCAGTTGTACTCCTTAAATGTACGCAAACATATGCAATTCGATAATGAAGTAACACAACGACGTTTTCGTCGTCATCACGTCATCATCAACGACATCTCAGCTTTACCAACGTGCTTGTGATACAGTAGCTGTGAATACATTGGTGTGCGTGCAAAAACGACTATATTAGTGACATTTCACTTTATTATGCGTTATAATCACCATGGTTTTGCACGTTCATATTTCCTTCTTTTTTTTTTAAGATGAAGCCATGTATGCATTCATATACATCTCCTTTTCCGTCCCTCTGTCTACACTAAATCATACTTATAAGTATAAGGGTGTCCTGAGCAAAAATGTTTTTTCTTGTACATCACTTCTTTTTCTCCTTGTTGTTGTGAAAGTTTAAAACGCCGCCTGCTGCTTTGCTTGAATTACAAAAAACTACAACAATACAAACAACCGTAAGCTCGACAGTAATGACACTTCATTTATGTGTAATAAACTGAAGTAAAAACTCGTTGAATAAAGGGAAGAAGGTAGTAGAGGAGAAGTCGAGGCTCCTATGTATAAAGATGAATGAAAATTGAGTGACCCGTAAGTGCCTGCTGTCAGTTGCCTTATTGTGGCACTGACTGTCTGCCTCGTTTTCTGTCTCCCTGTATAAGTTTCATTCAAAATGTTTAAATTCCATTCAATTTTTCTTTTTGTTTTATTTTACCGAAAAATATATTCATCTGGTGATGTTTTCAGGCATTTGCAGATATTTGTAGACAACAAAAACAGCAGCAACGACAGAAATGTAAACCGAAACAGTACTCAATTCAATACCAGTGCACAAACATTAACAACAGCACTATTTTTTTTGTTTCTTCACGATTTTTAACAATAGCAGGAGTGCGGTGCATGTTGACTCACAAACACAGAGAAGTACGAAGGAAGAACATCAGATATTTATTTATACCGACATACACGTGAACGTATAACTTTGTGTCAGATTGTAAGGCTTAAATATAAAGTTATTAATAGGGCATCTACAAAGTGATGAGCCTTCGGAGATGTAAATTATTTGGCGAGCTTTCACATTGCGCTTGAATATTAGAATTCTGTCACAGCAACAGCCGTAAAATGACTCTTAAGCTGCCGCCACTAGTAAGTCATTCCATTTAGGACAGTTAGCATGTAATTCAAAAATTTCAACTGTTGAAGAAAGTTTGGACCGATATTCTTCTTACACACGCTTATGTACGCAGATTTTTGATCCTTGCATCTCGCTGGTATTAAACTCAATACTTTTGGAATTACTGTATACTACGCATACAGTTACCTTAATCTGAAAGCCTTTTATGCTATCTCTTAAGCAAAAGGTTTAACTTTACATTACCTAGTAAAAACAGTGAAAACTCATCATAGCGGATGCATTCATAACAAGATTTCTCTACATTCTTTAAGACAAGAAAACTTCCAATAAGAGATAAAACGTATTCTACCGGTTTGTTTTTTATCCTAATAAAAAGGTTTCGGCTAAAAAGATTAAATGGACCTGTGTATCGGCTTGTGTGTTTGTCATATAATATGTCGGTCACGTATCCCGGTGTATAAGTCTCTTCATCTTGGCATTATAGCCGTGTATTGGGTACCAAGCGCATGCATTCATACAAATATACATTCACTTAAGTCCGCTGTTCCGCTTTTTACTTTTACCACACTTTTGCACACCCACACACATGTCGTGGTTTTGTTGGCATAATGTATATGCTTTATCATTTCAACTTTTTTTGTTTTACGTGTGTGTGTGTGTATGTGTCTCCTCAAATTTACTCGCTTTCATCTACACTGCATTGCGTTCCCTACCTCTGCGCTTTGAAAACAAGAGAAAAGGATTGACTTTAAGTACACATCCCCTACCTCGTATACACAAAGACAGCGTTGAGCATTTTGTGTTGTTTTGTGGGTTTTGTTCGTTTGAATTTGTATGCATCGCGATATATATATATGAGCTGCAGATAGGTGTGTGTGCGTGTACACTATATGGATTGTTGTGAGTTATATGTCAGTGCAGTAAAGTACCCATACATCATATTCACATTCACAGGAAACGGAAACATTTTGCTCATTTGTTCGGTCGTTAGTTCGTTCGTTCATTCGTTTTCATTTAACTAAGTGCAATTAACTCGCCCCATTGCTACACTTAAGTTGCAGCTTTTGTTGTTATTGTTGTTGGATTTGTTACTTCTTTTTGTCTTCTTCTTATTTTTCATTTCGTTGTTGTAGATGGTATTTTTTTAATCTCTGTACTTTTTATCCTCCACGATTTAATTTTTTCTTGTTGTTTGCTTCCTTTTTTAATGTTGTTTTTTCATTATACTCTAGATTTATTTTCTTTCTGTTATTGTTGCCAATTTATAAAGTTTCACTTGAGCTTCATTAGGCTGTCTGTGTGTGAGCAACAAGGAAAGCGTTTTATATATGTAAATACTTTTTTATATTTATTTCGTATTAATGATATTTTTTTTTTTTTTTTTAATGTAAGCAATGATATGAGCCCTATATTTTGATAGTGGTATAAGTCACATTTTCCTTGTTTCGAGATATTTTGAGTTTTGCATTTTAAAGGATTAAAAAATATTTTTGTATTATGTAATATGATTTTTCGACAGTAAAGTAGTGTCAACAAACAAGTATTTATTATGATTGTGAAATTTATAACCCTTTTCAAAAGGAAATGTTGTTTTGAAAGGTTGAAATGACTTATACCACTTTCAAAATTAACTGCATGACTTAATAAATGACCTATACCTTCAAGAAGACATTTTTATTAATAATTAATAATTATTATTAACATTTTATTCAAACTCATTTCATTGTAACCAAGTAAATTATTTATTAGTATTTAGGGAAATAAAGAGTTTGTGAAAAATTGGTGGGATATAGGGTAGTAAATCCATCATATCTTTACGTTTTTCTTCTGTTATTGGTCTAATGCTTGTGTATAATGGAAGCAAATCAATATTTTCGAATATTCTAGGTCTTCCTCTTTTAGGTGAGAGGTCTAATACTTTGAATTCGGAGTTGTCATCCAAGAAAGTTTTATAAAACATCTTATAGGGAGCATTTTTTAGAAATCTGATCCATTGTATTTTTAGCCAAGACACAGCTTGGTGTTCTTCTTTCTATTATTCGTTGATTCTTTTAGTTGTTTTGTCGAAATGAAATCTTTCTGGGCCATTTGTACTAGCAAAAATGGGTTTATCTTTATACATGATTCTATTATTTTTGCTTGTTGCTCTGGGCTGTATAAATAATTCGATTTTTTAATTTTAGTTTCTATCAAACCAAAATCTCGATCATTTGGCAAAAAAGAATGGCCGGATACCATAAATTTATGATCAACTGCTTCAACATTTTTATCAGATAAATGAACAATTTGTAACCATATTAAAGCTACGTTAATGTTACGATTTTGTCCTGAGCAGGCATCACTGTAAGCTATGACATGCTTATGAGTGGTAATGTCCCGAATGTGCTTTAAGATGCATGACGCAACTCCCTGTGATCTTCTTGAGGCGATTGTTTCATCCCATGCATACAAATTTATTATTAGGGAAAATTACTTAGCTGATTAAAAGGATTACTCCATCATACCTGAACCGCTATCTGAAGACATGACAAAATTACTAATTATTTTGCCAAACTTTGTGAACAGACTGACTTATACCACTATCAAAACAAACAGTAATTGTTTTTTGTTTACCAACCAAAAAATAATCCCGTTTCATTGAGTTAATTTTCATGGCATACTACTAAACTCTTCAGATTATGTTATTTTATTAGGATTTGATATGAAATAACTGATAAACACAATTTTGAAAATTTTTGACTTATACCACTATCAAAATCAAGGGCGCATATGTAGTTACATGCACGACATTCTTTGCTTTAACGGCTAAGCAGCATTGAGTTGATATGGCTTTTTATTGCGGCGTTTAATATAGCTTCGGAAGATTTTATTCTGCAAATCATTCTTAACTAAGTTTGTAATTTTTTTAAATTCATAAGCCCATCCTATATTGACATTAGAGGCTATTAATTACACACTTGGCATTGGAATAGACTAGAAAGTCAAAACATACACTACCTAGGGTCATCTAAAGTGGCATTAAGTTGATGGTTGAGATTCTTTTTTCTGCACATTCAAGTGAAAAATACAACGGATGATTTTAATAATTTGTTTTGTTCAGACAATTAAAGTCAGTATTTTAGCTTCCGCTTGAATTGCTTTACAACTCTTAAAAACATAGAATAATACTAAATCAACGCGTTGTCTTAAGCCTCAAATTCGACGTGGTCTACAACAAAGCTTCTTAACAGTCAGCAAAATATGTATTTACTCATTATTCATTTTAAAGTTACAACAACCTGTTGTTAATTTGCTTCACATTTTTTGTCTTATATAGCTAATTAAACGACTTGTTCCCAGGAATCCGTCAAAAAATAATCTTTGTACCAGTTATTGACAATGGAGAATTTTAGTCATTATAAGAAACGGTAACATTGCAGAAGTTTGGTTATCTAAACCATTTAAGCGTTTTCTCTTGTCTGGCTTATGATAAACAAGCATTAAACCTCAAACAAGATAAAAAAAATTAAGTTTAATTACTCGTAACTTTCTGCGGACACGGCCGCTTGGTTCCATTTTTGGACCTAGATAGTAAAGTGTCTTGTAAAGCAAATGTGGAAAGTTTCAACCTTTTGACTTTAATAATTTTCTGCTAACCGGCAAAATTTCAAAAATTATTGTTAAAAAAAAAAACAAGTTTTGTCCAGTTTACCCTCCATTGTGCGCTTTTGCTCTGACCAAGTTGGCCAATTTTCAATACCAACCTACGTGCAAAAACTTCCAATGTTTCTGTCAAATTTGAAGCCGATATCTTCATTTGTGCGACGAGAAGAGCGCCGACAACATACACCACACAGCAACACATGGTATATCAACTCAGAATTTCGCGCTGACTTTGGAAAAACAAAATGAGTACACCTTCATCTTGCAATGGTGGGTATAATGTATATAAAGAAAATAAGAGAGTTATGCTCTTTGTAACCTAATAAACGAGAAATAACCCGTAAATGTAAAGTATGCAGAAGAAAGATCATCAAATCCATTAATCTCCATCTTGAAATATACTTGGACCAGCATGGTTTGGCAGCTGATTGTTTGAAAGTTGAAGATTAAAGATCTCTGGATAAGTGTTGTTTACCTTTGTTTATCGATTTTTATATAGAAGCTATATGATAAAAGTTTTTAAAGCTGACACAAAGAATCCGAAAGGAATTAAATAGCCCATAATTGATTAAATTAATTTAATTGAAATTGGAGATTTACGTAACGAGGAACGTTATCTCAATCTCATTTAATAAAGCCATGGTGTCTGTGCTCCCATTTAGCAGATCACGCCCAAACAAACCTGCGCTTTTCTAGGACGGCTAAGTCATTTAGTCTGATCCTATGTTCATAAAGTAGTATGGTTCTAGCCCAGAAACCGCAGCGCAAATAGTAATTTGAACAGACTCAATTCTGTGAATATAGCATTGATAATCAAATCATACTATCATCATAATCCAGGACGGTTCTAACCAGACCGGTGTTTTCACTACATAAGAGCCATCGAATTTTTTCAGCCCGCGCTTAATGAAGCCCAGCAAACCTTTACCTTATAGTTAAGTTCGATATGTAGATTGAAGTGAGGCTTCTTATTAAACAAGTCGTGTAGGTCAGAAAATGAAGAAGCTTCATCTAATGTAATTTCATTAATCTACGGAGAACAGAACTTTCAAAAAAATATCAATTTTCTGTATTTAGTCAAGCGTAAGGAGAGGAAGTTTACTTTATACTATAAGAAAAAGACATCTGTTTCAGCTTTGGAGCTTTTATAGTATTAGACTATATATGCAATTTGACATCATACATTAAAATTTTGGCATACTGAGTAACAAAGATATTAATTGAGAAGTACGGTCTAAGGAGCATCTTTATGTTCTATTTTTGGAGTAAGATGTTATCCACTTAGCCAACTACAGCATAAATGCTAGAAGATCAAGTTTCTGTACTAATAATTTTTGATTTATTTTTATGAAAGGCTTCATTGGTATCAGTACCAATAACATCAATCGGATAATTATCCGAGACGGCCTTGTGGATGCCACAGTATAATTCAAATCGATTAGTTGAAACTGATCGACCTTTAATGAAGCCAAGTTGGGTTGGAGAAATTATAATTCTCGATTCCTTAATCGAGTAACGAGATATTCAAATAAGTTAGTTCGTTTAATTTAGCTATTTCCCAATAATTTTCAATTAAATAGAGGTGGTCATGATTAAATATCATGTCCTTAGCTGCTAAGTGTTCACTTTGCTCGGTTTCCACCACCGGATTCAAATTGGAACAATTCTTTATAGCGTTCGACTTACTCTTTTCTAGAAGTGAGTTTCTAAAAAATTAATTACGAATGGAAGCTTTTGTCGTTAATCAAATTTCTTTTTTCGTTTTACTCAAGAAAATAAGGCACAATTGATTTTTTTTTTTTTTTTCATTTTTAAGGGTAAGCAAGAAGCCGGCTGCCAACTCTATATTTTCCATATTAGAAAATCTTGAATCGTTGCATTGGAATGAATCGTATAAATGGGAGCCCTGTTGACCTTACTGGTTTTTGTGGGTGTTCCCAGCTTCTCACAACTTTGAGTCGCGTGATACCTTTTCACCATACTTCAAATTTTTTGACGAAATCTCTCTCCATGTTCGCTACTGCGCCACAGTTGTCCGAAAACTAATCTATACCAGAATGCAGAAAATCTACTTTCAGTTACGCATTACGTGTCAAGATCTTTGTAGTTAAGCGCAGTTTTGCTTCCCAAAAAATATTCTAATCTGTTCTGAAGGTTTTTCGTCGCATTGAAATATGGAATTCAGCCCGATGTTGTTTCGAATGTTGGTAATTCTAGACCGAAAGAAAACTCCCTCTTTAATATTTGCTTACTGATTCTGGAAAATTTTTCTATTGCTTATATAAATGTTTAGCTTCCTACGTTTAAAGCTTTAAAGAAATGTGGTTTAAACCCCAACTTTATAGGGAATGGAAGCCGAATGATTGTATCTGACACTTAGCTTCACAAAGTTTATAAAAATTCACTTGCTCGATCACAATACAATAAAATAGTTACAGTATTGAATGAACTGTTGACCATTATACGTATGCTTACATGCGTACCGCGTTTTACTGAATTGCGGACCCATGTGTGATACAGGTCTGTTCAGCGGGACAAGTAAAGAGAACCGAAAGAGAGAATTCGGACTTCGACAATACCTTTATATCCATTCAAGTCTTCCCGTTTTTAAGTCCAGGTGCCGGCATTGAGCTCTCCTATGATTTTCCATCTTAATCTTTGGTCAATATGTACAACAATATATTTTGCAGAGTTTGTAACGTTTCGCAAACTCTACCTAAACACGGATGTTGTCGTTTAATTCTCATCGTTTTTCGCATGTTTTCCGGCCTGGCTCGTCTGATGGGGGGTGTCCAAGTATCGGATATACAGACACGTGTTCGGTACTTGCCTCGCTACGATATTTCATTATTATCTGAAAAAAAGCTTTAAACTAATCTAACCCATGCCCTGACCACCTAGCCTCTACCTCGCCTCTCCGCCTCCCGCCGGAAGTCTTACCAGTACTGTTACCTTTAAAAACAACGCATTTCTTTACTCTCCCTTTCAATGAATGTAATCCACAGTGTTAATTCCATAAGTACGATTCACAAATTTCAAAAAAAAAGAAGAAGAATAGGTAGTATCCAAGCTTATCACTATCTTAATACGAATTAGTATAATACTACCGATACAAAATTTACGCTCTAAGTTAATAATTAATTCTTATAAAACGACTTAGTGAAACCGCCAACCACGCCGATGCGCATCGCTGCAGCTGAAAGGTGCTTTAAGTAATTATAAGTGCTGGAATTATCGTAAAAAAGTAGAATTAATAATAAGGTACTAATACACGTAAGATAAGCCAAGTATTGCTTCTCTCATGGAGTCCTTCCTTTTTATATTTTTTCCCCTTTTTGCTTGGTTATTAAAAGATTTGGGAAGTCCGGTTAGCGTTTCCTTGAACGACTCAACACAATAGCTATCCTTTCGTTAAGTCACGATGGTACCACAAAACTAGGATTATTTTACACTCTCCCAACGAACAAAGAATTGGCACGCTAGAAGAATCCGCGAAGCGCCATCTTTTTTCTTCTTCTCAAAAAAAAACGTGTTAATGTAGAACCAAAACGATTATATCGCAACCACAAATGTTTCGCAGATTTTGTTGTTGTTTTACCAGCGAGTCACAAGTCTTTATGCACGTGCCACTTTCGGTAAGAATTCATTAAAATAATTGGAGTAACTCCAACGATACATGGATCGCATGGAAGTGAAATTTGTTTCTTTCAATTTTATTATAATTTCTTAATATCACGGTTAAAGATGGCTTTTAAAAAATGTTGCTCACAGTCACCAGTTTTTATACACATGCCACTTTCGGCAAGAATTCATTACAATATTTGGAATAATTCCATTGATATATCGATAGCACGGAAGTGGAGTTTCTCCCTTTATATATTTTTATAATTTCGAAAGTAAAAGGCGACCAAAAATGATATGTAGGTTTTGTTGTTGTTATGCACCAAAGTCACAAGGTTTTCTGCACATGCCATTTTCGGCAAGAATTCATCAAATTGATTGGAGTAATTCCATCGATATATAGATGGCACGAAACTGAAATTTCTCCCTTCCAATATTTTTATAACATCTTAAGAACACTGTCAAAAATTTCCTTTAAAAATTATGCTAAAAATCCATAAAAAAGTAAAATAAAACAGCACCGCTCTACGCCATTATCGAGCCAAAAAAAACCTCCTTTTTTTCCAGAGTTCCCCAAGTTTTTTCTTTTTTCTTTATTCCTACGCGCTGCTTGTCGCTTTTTCAAGGTTGCCAAGGTTTTCCTTTTTCTTCCCTTTTTTTCCCCTTTTTTTTGCCTGTTACAGGTTTGTTGATAGTTTATATAATTTGAATTTGAAATTTAGCCTAAGCGTAGATAGATGCATAGATTTTCAGCATTTATTTAGTTATTCAATTTGTTTAGCCAAGGCGAAATTTTGTTGAGACGGATTTGCAGTTCGTAAGAAACAATCATTGGATTACTAGATGGAAAAAGGATTGCTGTCATTTGCATATGCAGCAATTAAAATCTTAACCGTGATCGCAAAATCAGCAGCAAAAGTTGAATAGATTGGTGAAAGTAGTAATGTCTGTTTTGATGGGGTTTAAGTAACAGATACGTTGGCGTTGGAAAAAATCTTTAAATTTGAAAAGTAACCAATCATCCCTTACTTTATCAAAGCCCATTTCACGTCTAGGAACACACTACCGCAGTAATTTTTTTTTCAATAGCTTTTCTGATATCCGAAGCGACACGATTCAATTATCGATTAATTGCACCGTGTTCATTACTGAAATTGAACTGGTAGTCAGGAAAAATAAGTTTTTCACCTAGAAGGAGGAATAGTCTTTGTAAATATATTCTCTCAAATATTTTAGAAGATGTGATTAAGAAACTAATTTTTCTATACGAGCTTCCAAACTTTTCTGTGTAATGGCGTTTAGCAATCATAGTTATTTCCGTGCATTTCCACTGAGTTAGATGTTGGATGACAGATTCTTAAGATATTGTTAAGAATTAATGTTAAGAAGATAAGAGCCTTAGATTCAAGATTTATTTCACTTATATAACCATATCCAAGGGATTTCTTAACGTTTAGTTTGCTTAGCCAGGTTTTGCTTTCAGCATCTGAGACATGGGCCGTCTAGAAATTTGACTATTTCTTCTTAAAATCTCATGAATATTGTTTGGCTAAGAAGCTGCTTTTAGGCAAAGGACTACAATATCGGCTTTTTCAATCTCATTTCGGCACCAATTTCCGAACTTCTCTTTTCTTGGTCGGCCGTCTAAGATACTCGGTAGATCTCCATATAGTTATGTTTATCAAACATCCGTAAATTCATGCGGATAAAAAAATTGTTAATTTGTTCATTCTTTCTTTTTGCTAGACAAAGACGCTAATTCTTCTCTAAATTCCTTTTATTTAGAAGGTTCCTTTCTACCATTGTCTTCTTAATCTCTTCTTATTTCCAATCATTTGCGTTATTTCAAGCCCTAACTTCATATAACTTCTGCAATATCTAGACCCATCAAAATTGCTGGCAGAAGGTATAAGAGCAGCTTGGTGAATAAGATTTGTAAAATCTTTTACAGCATTATAACTTCAGAAAAACTTTGCAAACCTAGATCAATTCGTAAATTGTTATCGGTCCAATTTTAGAAACCCCAATAACGGCTTTACAGTTGATAGCATAATGTTTAGCGGAGAGATTGTGAAGAATCGTATTGAAGCTGATATCCAATGGCAAGCGATCAGAACTAAAACCATCGTAGAAAGAAATGTGAAGCAAATTAGCGGGAATACCAGAATACACGCGAAATGTAGCATTTCATGAATTTTTCTCAGATCAAACGGATGTGGATCCTCCAGTACACAAAACATAATAGGTGTTATATCGAAAAGACCTCTAGAGTTTACCTTTTTTCGGATTTATCGGATCTACACCCTGAATGTTTGTTCTTAGTGTCCTGTGATCTAGTGATATGCAGCGACAAATTTTGCACCCAATTGCCTGAAAAATCATTATAATCATAATATGGACTAACTCAAGACTTTTTAAAATTGCCGTAGTAGAGCCATTTTTCATCGTCAGTCACAACACCGCAGAGAAAACTTTTTTCTTTGAAATTAAGATATGATTAAGACACATCACCATTAGTTTCTAAAAGTGTTCGATGGGCTTCGGCAGCAGATTTCTTGATATCAAAAAACAAAAGCAAGGAATGTCGAAAATGGAATCTTAAGCATTCCATAATTAACGTCTTTATGCAATGAATATCCCAATAATGCCAAATTATAGACCGTTATTGTAGATAGAGAAGAGTCAAATTCATCGAATTTAATCGTTGTGTACACCGGTATTTCCAATTTCTTTACAATTTTTACCTGTAGAAGTCGTATATCAAAATAAATGCAACCACCCAATGATCGAAGTTTTGCATCCAATTGTAGATTTCACTAGAATCACGGAAACACCATGAACCGTGTCATCAGGGTGATTGGAAGTTATCAAATAATATCCATCGATTTTGATATTAAATCGATTTGTGAAATGTGTTTTTGATTAAAGAAGAATGTCGATAAAATTTTAATGAAAATACATTTCTACTTCGTAGTCAGGAAAGAAATGTAAAACAAAAAATTGTCTTCTTATCTTATGTGGTACTAAATTATTATCCTTGACTTATTATTACGAAAATTAACATAAAGCAATGGTTTGGTATGCGAATTTTCGATGATACGTTTAAAGCACATAGCTCAACTTGCCTGACTCCTCTGAACGTAAAAGCTCTAATGAAAGACTTGCCTTTATATTGCAACCGCATACAGATGCGACGATTTATTTTTAGAAAACCTTTCGAAAATAAGAAAAATTCAACTAAATTGTTTAAATGGATTTGTGACCCACATGTGTCATCAACATATCTAAAAATTTTGACAAAACTATTAAGAGAAGAGGTCGATTGTTTGTTAACCACAATCAGAAAACTGCTTGCTGTGTACGCTTACTCACGATACATGACTTTATGGATCCAATTCAATTCAATATGTTTAAGAATGTTACTGTTGCTGTTGTTGCAGGATATTTTCGGTTTCCTTTTTGTTCTTTGCTCTTTTTTCTTGCCATTATTAGTTGTAAATTAATTCCAAATCAATGAATCGTATTTGTGTGATAGGATATCTATGACATAGAAACGAACATTGAACCCGTGTGCGTGTATGTGATTGCGAAGTACCAGTTATTTGTGGCTTCCCCCTTCCTCTTTCCGCATTTGAAAAATATTTTGTCGTCTTGTTATCATTTCTAAATGTCAGTTGATGTCAATTTGAAATCCTTATTTCTTTCTTCTCGTTTAATAGGTACAATAAGAACAACACATTTTTATTAAAGAAGTAATAGTTATGTTAAAAAAAGAAAGATTTTGTCATTTCGAGGACGTTAGTAAAACAACATTAAGTCCTTCGCCTTTTCTTTGCTTTTCCCTTCACTCACTCTATTTACTCGCTTACCTCTCTGCATTGCTTTGTTCGACATCGTCTACATAATTTACACACGTTTTATTTATGTACATATTCTTAACTTAACAAAACTATGTATTTGTCACGTTGATGCATGTGACAGTCATGTCCTAAATATTTTCCGCTGCTGTGTTGTCGCTATTTTCTCTTATTGTATCGTTTTCAACTCTTGATATCAAGGGTATCAATACAATGCTGTAGGACTTTAAGCTTAAGTTATATCGTGTTTCTAATTTAAACGAAAATTAATAGCTCAATGTCGCGCTCTAGTCAAAAGGGTAAATGCTTCTTTGGTTATTCATTAAGAGCACACGCTTTCGAAAATTCTATAGATGATCAATATTTTTTTAGCTACAATATGAAAAAAATTACATGCTTGGCTTATTACTGAAAAGAAATTATATTCTTATGTACTATACTGTATCGTGTAAAGTATTTTGTTGTACTTTATTTCAATCAAACTACTACTTTACTCACACTACTTTAGCCACTCATTTTTATTATTCACCGGATATTCGCCATCTTATCTTATATCATATGTGTTGCTTATAATTACAGAGAGATTGTGAACGAGGAAATTACAATATTCTAAATTTAAAACTTGGAATTCTTTCCCAACCGCTGTGTCAAATTAATGCTTTACATTAACAGAAAAATGTTTAAATGTTTTATGTCCTTTTCAAATAGATAGCAAGTACTCGTCTATTGCGAAGTATCTTGTTGTTGAAAAGATAGGGAGTTGGAACCGATTCGAAGGTAATCGGTGCATATGCCAGGAAACTGATGTTACTTATGCCATTATATCTTATACACTGTTTCACATTCCTTTGCCATCTTCTCTCTAATTTCGCGACATGTAAAGTGTGGACCAAGCGAAAATGGCATTAACAATGATTTCCTTATTTTGATCGAATATTAAACTTTTTTATTCAGATACTCGCCAATCGTACAAACATCAAAATTTATAAAGTCTCCTATTTAATATAGCTCTCCAGCTATATGCATGTAGTTTAATTAATAATTGCTCCTTTTTGCTTGGATTTAAATTTGCATTATCTATTATATGGACCACAAAATGGCCCTTAAATTAAAGATGTCTCACAAAAAAAGCGTAAGCTCCGTTGTATTCCCAAATATGCGTAAGTTGTAGCTCCATTCCTTAAAGTTTCTTTTATTTGTGCGATTCTTACTCTCACATTTAAAGTGAAAAGGAAGAGGTCTTCTTCTTTCGATTTCAAAACGATAATGTTGCTGTTGATTATCATTGCAAAACCCACCAAATACAGAAACAAGCTTACGAGAAAAATATCAAAATGAGTGTTCTTTGTATTTAGTAACGTAAATGAAGCACTTTTCCTCAATCCAAAACTGGCTAAGTCGTAAATGATTGTATACGCATATATAGAGCAATGATGTCTTCAAATTGTTGCCGAGATCGTGACCTATTATGGCGCATCTTCTCTCTCGAAAAAATGAAAAATCGATGTGAACATCTATTATTATTAAATTAGTGCGAGCAGAGTATAAGATGAATTTACAGAAAGGGAATACCAGAGCCGATTATGTGTTGTCTGGTCAAAACAACACTTCAATGGCAATGTACTTTTCAGACATAAAGAATTCACTTCTTAGTAAATATAAAAACGAAGGGGCATTTTTGCAACGCCAAATATTTCATTCTCTCCAAAATTTGGGAAATAACGGACAACTTTTTGATCAACAGTTTTTGTTTCCATTTAGAAGGACTATTCCCCTTTTTTACGAAGAAGAACTTGATATTAAAGCAATCTCGGCCCCATTAGTTTGATAATATTGACAAATTGTTTGAATCGAAAATAAACGTTGAAGCTTGCATTGCATAAATTGCAAAATAAGGTAACGCCAGTAGACGTAGCTCTATGTGTGTTTCACTTTTCTGTTAGGTGCTGTTAGCGGAGTTTACTATTTTGCACGAACAAATCCTCTGTTCCCGCTCACAAATTTACTGACGTGGCCGTCCTTTACGTCTTCTTTAGGCCACCGATTCAATTTCGAAGTTGCCGTTTTAACTAATAAGAAAAGAAGGGGTTTATGCCGTTCTCGATAGTCTTTAATGCTCCTAATTAGAGAAAAGGTCAACATGTGTACGGATATACAATGATCCCTTAATTGAAAGGATTTGTTCACTGATGCCGATATAAAAGAATAATGGAATGGGGTATTTTTTCATGGAATCTCCATAAAGACGGGTTATATCTAGTGAAACATCGGATTTCATAATAACGTGGTATGTCCATGCGAAGGTGATGTCCTTAGCTTTTTAACTTGTCGCCTTAAAATGCACCCAACATACGGATATATGGACACGCCAGAAAGGCGTTTATTTTTTAGTTGATTTTTTTGTATGACAAAGATTGGACTCGTACTATAAAACTTAATCAAAAAATTTTTAACTAGGATATACTACCCGAATAACTCTGGCTTTAATCAAAGCCATAGTCTTACGCTTAAATGCTCATGAATTATAATTAATACAACCTCAAGCGATAAATTTATCTTTCAGTATGTGTCCTACCCTCGAAATAATGGCTGACGCTGAACAATGTTTGAAATAAAATAACAAATTACGTGTATTTTTAACAAAAAGCATCTATATAACTAAAGTTAGCTTTAATAAATATGAACTAATACACTTTGATGAGTCAAGTTTCTTATGAAATTTCAGGTCGGCTCAGAAATGTATTTTACCAAAGATGTCACAAAAACTACGACACTGGTGTTCTGTGTGACGTATTAATTTCCACGGCTGAATAATGTTAATGCAGCAGAGGAATCTTATCAGATAAAGAAATTTCCAGACGGTAAGTAGGGATTTTGAAGAATCTTCAGAAAATCTCTTTGAAGATGAAATAAATAATTTGGAGAAGCACTAAAAAAAGTATATTAAGCTGAATATAATCATTTTTTAACTTAATCGGTACGGAAGTTCATAAGATTCGAGCAATCGATTTTTCAGAAAAATGATTTGATTAGAGTCAATCCAATTTCTTCGAACATTTCATGCCGTCCACCACCTGTGCTAACATATTTACATATTTACTTTTTGGGTTAGGCCCTAGAAATTGTATTGGTCGGTGATTAAGTGATTGTTGGTCAGTCTATCGTATATTAATTTATTTTTCTCTTTCTCGGGTTCACGTTTCGCTCTGCTAGAAACTAAAGTTTTAATATACTATCTGTTACGTGATTTCCATCTCGCTGCGGCTAAGAAGTCCCCCATACCGCTCAAACTGGATGCTAATGGTTTCCAATTTTTGCCTAAAAAGGTTTTTTGGCTCAAATTTATTTCTAGGAACTAGTTTCTTTTATGCACTACTTTCTTTTTTATCAAATTATGTTTTCTAGTATTTCTGAGAATTACGGTAATAGGACTTTTTTATAACTAATGCACTTCTTTTTAAACTACTTTTAAACAAGTAAGAACATTGTAGTCGAAGAAGGTCGACCCTTCGATACACCATATCCTACACCGCAACGTCTAACACAATTCTTATTTTTCTTATAGAACACAAAAATTATATCTTGTCTTTAAATAAAAACACGTTTGTCACGGGGAAGATGGCCCAAAACGCAGCCTAATGTAGTATAAGTTTAACCCTGATATAGGGCATGATCCAAAATAGTCGTATATAAATATAGGTCTTGTCAATCGTATGGTGGCCACAAGCACCAATGTAGAACTTAATTTGTGGAAAGAATCACAACGTAGAACTTAATTTGTGGAAAGAATCACAATGTAGAACTTAATTTGTGAAAGAATCACAATGTAGAACTTAAGGTTTTGTGCTTTTCTTTTCTTATTCTAATCAAAGTGACAAAGCATATTCACAATAGAAATCGTTTTTATTTGTTTTCCCTTTTAAGGGTTCCAGAATTCATAAGATTTCATCAAGTTGGTGTGTCGAAAAGTTCCTTACACCGCGATTAGAGATTTGTGTGGACGGAAAAGAAAAGCCGGCGTGATAATTCGCGGCCCAGCTTTTCAGTCCTTTTCTTCGATATTCTTTTCCGCTTTTCGTCTTTACCGAGTTCCGCAAGAATTCTATAAAAATGTGTAGGAGATTTTACAGAAGCTAACCTGGGACAATAGGGCCACTCGTCCGCTGCTAGCTGTATTCTACTTGCTTTTATTGTCCCTTACCGTTCGAAATGTCATCGAAGAGAGTGGTCCCATCAGTTGTTCGGAGATAACGACTAAACTGAGCTTGCCATTTCCTATCCGTAAGTCAAAAAAAAATCCCTGTCTGTAAAGTCGAACACAAAGGAATATTTCGTTAGAGATCTGCTACCTCTTTGGATGCTGTAACAGAAATGAAAGACTGAGCGTGTTGTGGCACTCTCTTTTATAGTCGCGTTATCACGACCGTTATCCCATTATACAGTTGGCTGGCACGGTGTTACTATACCAATGCTCCTTAAAAAGTTCCCTTATTAATTGAATGTTATTGTTATTATTTGTAACTAAAAGATACCCAATTCTTTGAGACAATGTTTAGAGGAATATTTTCAACATGCTTGGACCTATACAACATGTCTTTAGTATATGAGAATTTGGATTACCGAAAAATTTTATTTAAATCAGAGAATAAAGAAAGGGAATACACGGGAGCTAAGAACACCTATGTGGCTCACTGAGCACTAGCATTACTAACTCAGATAGGAATTTTCCTAAACTAAAGGGAAAATTTCGCCTTCAACAAATATTCATAATAAGGAACCAGAATTTCGTGGCAAGGGTTTAACGTGGGTTCCTGCCTGAAAGGGTTAACCTCACGGTGGCCCAAGCCACCACGAGTACTCCCCGAAGGACCGCACCCAAGCAGTCAGGACTCACAAATTGATCAACGATATTCGTTCAAAAGGGAAAAGTTGCGTTCGATTCCGCCATAAGGCTTCCACGGCGCCGTTGATCAATTACCACCATTACCCGCAGGCATCCGTGAGATATGTTCAAAAGTATATAGGCAAAAGGGGAAAAAGCCTTCCTTTTTTAATATTTGCATGTATTAATTCTCAAGAGGGTTTTTTATTAATAAGCCAAAGGAAAGGCCATCCGTCAATTCCTGTTTTGTATCATTAACGCTCTCTTGAGAAAATTTTTATTCCAACGATTTTATGAACAAAGTCCATCGTGCACCCGCAGGCATACGTGGCTTTGTGAGGCGAGCCACCTGACCCCCGTGGCTCCTAGCTTATTTTGCAAAGCCTTTGGCATACTTTGGGTGGTTGTTAAAAACAACCGCACTTGCATTCGGATTCTCCATACATCCTGGAAGCCAACACCAAGAATTACTTTTCTTCGAGATATATAGGTCTCGGGTATTGCACTGACATGGCAGGGGCGATCTACCATGCACTCGCTAGATCACTACCTTCAACGTACTTAAACCCATTCAAAAAGTTTCTAGGTAGTAACTAGCTATAGAGTGAAGAGTTCATCTTCCAGTCAACCCCTCCACCATCTCTCAGAAACTCGTCGCCGAGTTAGTAGCCCAAAACCTTAAACCCTTCTTAGCCGGCCGAAGCCGTTGCCCGGGGATCACCACTGGGAGGTGAGGATTTCGGCCATCTAAGCTCCCCATTAAAGCATAGTTTATCTCCCCATTAAGCAACCAGTTCGAAACACTTAATTTCCTAAAGATTATGCATGCTCTAAAACTTCAGTTGTCGTTATATGAGAGAGGTTCGAAACTTGCCGGTCTAAAGTTTTCATACCAATTTAGAATGCTGACATGCTATTACTTAGCCGCTTTTGCCGAGAAATTTTCAAATTTACAATTTTTTTTCATATAACGACATTTCAGAAGAGGGCGTTAGATGGGAAGTGATTGAAAAAGTGACCGATCCCCACCATTTTCAATAGCGTTGGCTCTTGGGCCAAAACACCAAAATTCATCGAAATACCTCAAAAATTGCGATCTTGCGGCTTGAACACAAATTCAATTGGACAGACATCAGACGGACGGACAGACTTAGATCAATTCAGATTCTAATTCTGAGTTGATCGCAATGATAAAGGATGGGTCCATCTAAAGCCCATCTGCACATTACATACATCGTTACCGTCGTCGTTGTCTTTATCATTGTCATCTTCATCAGCAGAAATTTTAGCTGCTCCCAACCCGAAACCTGTCAATGATCTTGCGCAGAGTATACAAAATTTTCCCAACTCTGTTATTCAAATTACAGCTGATTATTATTATGGTATTGCGCAACCAAATGAATTGTTTACATATTGAAAATGAACCTACACGCAACTAAATAGTTGCACATAAATTGAGAATAAACCGAAACGCAAAATAAATAAATAAATATGTGGCGCGTTCGGCTTGGAAGTAAATTCGTTCGAAAATAATAATAACGAATCCTATCTGATGGGCAAGAAAGTGACTACTTTTACATTTATACAAAATTAAAAATTTTTCCTCTACGTGCAGATAGGAAAATTAATGAGGGTATTTTTTTAAATGTCGTAAGATTTTTTTTAAAAGGTTTATAACAATAGTTTTTTATAAAGCTCCTAGGGATCGGGCTATTTAATAAGAAGCCAACCGAATACTTCATGCATTTAGTCTTGGATGCGATGAAATATCGTAAAGAAAATCATATTATAAGGCCAGATATGATTAATATGCTAATGGAGGCAAGAGGCATGCTGAAAAGTGACAACTTGAAATCACATAACCGCGAGTGGAGCGACATCGATATTGTGGGACAATGCTTTTTATTTGCTGGTTTCGAGACAGCTGCCTCGTTAATATGTTTGATTGCCCATGAGGTTATGGAAAATCCCGATGTTCAAGAAAAACTCTTACAAGAAATTCAGGACGTCCTCAATATTATGAAAATCCCAACAAATTTGACTCCGAACGTTTTTGGGAGGAGAATAAGGATAACATAAGACCATTTACATATTTACCTTTTGGGTTAGGCCCTACAAATTGTATTGGTTGTGCTGCAAAAGTAGTTTAGGTTTGTTCGGATGTACGGAATAACCACAAGGACTTCAGATAGACCCATTTTATATTATATCGACTTATTCAGAATCACTTTCTGAGTCGATCTAAACTCTTCTGCGCGTTCGTTGTTCTGTCCATCGCAATTTTAAAACTATTTGCTCAGACCTAATGGTTCGAATCCGATCACTTTTTCGAACATTTCCAGTACAAATTTTTATAAAGAACAGCTGCATTAAGCGACGATGTCTACAATAGTGTTTTTAACCGTTTAAAGCTTATTGTGATTCCGAAAATAGTTGCGAATAACTCTTGTCAAGTGTCCGAGGTTCAATAAGGATAGTTTCAAAGTTTGCTTAGTGTATATGGTATTGCTAAATACGATAAATGTCAGTACACCATTATAACAGTCCAGAAAAAGCATAATTTCGATATATGTTTTTCTTTTGAAGAATTTTATAATATGGCAACACCGAAGCCATTCTCGTGAATCATGTCTTATTTAAGAGACTCTGACTTTAACCACTACGTAACGAACGCAATTTAATATATATGACAATACTTGGAGAAATGAGTAAAATATTGATTTTTATATGTTTGGCGATTATTTATTTGAATGGAAAAGTTAATCTTTAAACCAAAGCAACCTTTCATTAATAAAAATTTGTTTAAACTAGCTGATCGTAAATATCCTACATATTTCTCTTTACGAGTTTACTTTCACGATATTGTAGAAACTCGGATGAAAAGTGTGAAAATTGTTGCAGTTAAGTTGCTTTCCTTTTTGTAAGATAATGTTTCGAGAAAAACGCGTTTGAAGTTTTGAAATGTGTTTTAGAAATGTTTTTGTCTGAGGCAATTGTCGAAGAAAGATATGCACTTTCTATGGTTTACGTATTGCAAAATGACTGCGATCGCAAGAAAATGCATGAACTTTTAAACTTTTCAAAACTTTTACAAGCTACTTAACGGTCGTCTTTGTGAAGCCATACTAGTGTAATGTATTTTTGAAATGCTTTCAAATTAATCCAAGGACTTTTCAATGACATCTTTTAGACTAATAGAGAAGGCAGAATTCAGCCGATAGGACATTAGACTGTAGCACCGTTTGAGGAAAAGCACGAAAGTTCAACGAAAAATTTCTTAAGAATAGTGGTTCTCTTTCCACACATTCTAGAAAGCACAGAGAATCTAGTAAGTCAATAATAAAAACTATACTATTTCCGAAAAATTTACAGTGCCTTTTAAGACACTTAACGGAACGATTTTGACAACACTAGATGTTTCTCTGCCCTGTCGAACTTTTTAGTTATACTGATTACATTAAAAAGTCGAAACATAAATATATTTTTATTGATATTTCTAAAATTTCCGAAACGATCAATAATTGAAAATAAAGCTTGCCTTTTTCTTGCTTATTTGTTGAAATCCGCCCTAGTAGTCTTCACGAGAAACGTTCCGAAACTTTGTGATATTATTATGGCTTTCCATTTTTATAATTTATTAACAAATTTATCGATTTACGCTTAAATTCCATAGACAACCTAATTTTATGCTGCTTTTAGACTTTTATATCACTTTTCTTTTCCGTCATTTATGCTTGTGTTTATTACTTTGCATAATAGCTAATTTTAATTTATTTCTCTCATACTTTAGGGAAAACCGCTTGTCATTTTATTTTCCAAGCATTTTTGCCAGTTTGTTTTTTCTACATCCGTTCTTAAAATAGCAATAATAATAAAACCAATGTGGAATAATTGCATTTCCATGATATTCAATTTAAAGTTTTTCTTTTTCTTACTATGCCAGTCAATGTACCACAAAATTCGGCTGCGCTGCCTATTGTAATGTGTTGGTTATGACCAAAGCCCGTATAACTTCGTCACTTATGCGTAATATGTAGTATGTTTGTGAGTGTAAAAACGTGTGTCTGTTTACATGCATATGACCCCAGCTGAACGAAAATCTTCGCCTTAACCATAGCCACCGCCAAGGCAAGTGCGTTGCGAGCTAGCAATGCGCGCACAAAGAGAAATTTTTCATTAACAAACTTTGGCAAAATTCCAAACAAACTTCCTCGTCTTTGTGCTTATTTTGGTGAATAGGGATGTATGGATATGTGTATATGCGCGTTACATGTGTTTGTGTGTTTGAAAAATTTCTGTCGATCCTTTTGTAACTGAAACGTAGAAAATCCGTCTTATTCACTAACAGGATAACGTAGAAGTAACAACAGTAGTTGTTTGCTCCCGAGCAAAAAAAGTAACAAAAAAAGAAAAAGAAATACTTATAATCCGCTTGGCAGGTGCCAAGAAATGCTCAAAGAGTTTCCAGCGGATTATTGCAGGTCTCGTTGTACTGAAAGCAATCCCTTTCGCACAAATATATTTGTGGCTACCCTTAAACACAAATACAAACACATATACGAGCAGTTGCTTATAATACCATTTCACCTTAACTCATTTAATTTTTAGTGAAAGAATTTCTCAACAAATAATGCGCTCACTGATTTCAAAGCTGATGAGATCATGATATACTTTTATTTTTCAATATTTTTCATTTCCGATGTCTTGGCTATTGTCGTTGTTTCTGTCCTCGTGAAAATAACAAAAAAGCAATTTGCAATCTGGGTTGTTTTCTATGCAAAAAGGTCGAAATATGTTTTTGTTCTTTGGCTTCAAAACTAGGCGAAAAGTTTTATACGAACGCTTAAGGTTATGTACATTTCAGTAGAATTAAAAAAGACGTTTTATTGAACAAATTTCTGTGCGTGTTGCACTTGTAACAAAAACTTTTTAATTCCTCATTACAAATCGTACAAATTTGGAAATAAATTTAACTGCCATTTAGATAAACAACGTTATTTTGGCGGATCCCAAAAAAGAGATCAGCGCATACGTAAAACGAGTTGGCAGGCAAATAAATCTTGACACTTTGCTCATTAAAACATTGGAACAAGAAAGGTATCTCATCAATCATCATTTAGATGCCGTAATCGACAAATTCAAACTCACGGCGGTTGTCCTTTGCACTATTTCCACTTCTCTAGCACCTATTCACACTGATAATGAAAGCTTGCATAGTTTCTACGTCGTGCAAAAGGGTCATTTTTCGACTCTTGACGAAAGGGTTCGATAAAATTTTTTAAAAATATTGTTGTCGTCCCTATCGTTCCTTAGTTAAACCGAAAACCTTTACAAGTTATAACGTTAAAGGAAAGAAAAGCAAAAGTATCATAAATTTTTTGAAAATAACCCAAAAAAATATAAGGCGTGATATTTGATTAACACATTAGTCCATCAATCATTACAGCACGTTTTCATACAATATTTCCTATTACGGTAGTGGAAATAACACATTGCATATGGCGTTAAATAGAGTAGAAACCTGATGGATTTTATGACTTAACTATCATACTGAAAATATTCAATTGTTAACAAATGCTATGTGATATATGAGAGATGATGACGATAGAACTGCCGATAGATCACACCTTAAATACAGACATTTTTGAAATAAAACAAATAACTTCACTCTCAACGACAAATTGTTGACAGCAAATGCGGCAAAACTCTCGATTGTCTGCAGACGGTACCAGTATGAGCTATCATAAGCTTTCGAATTATAGACAAACCGACAAACGAGCAGATGGACCTACTAACGGAGTATAAATTTTAATCATATTTATTAAATTAAATGCCTCACAGCCTAAGATTAAGTACTATTGCATGCATTTACAAATGGCTTACTCTCTCGGACAATGCAATCAAAAACGTTGAATAAATTGATAACAGATTTAAAATTGACACATGGCTAGCAGGAGTAAAGAACCTCAAATAGATGAGGCATTAAAATTGACTAAACCAACATTCGCAGTCAAATGATGAATGTGCTTTTCACATAAGCATGTGTGGCTATAACTAATGCATATACTTTTCATAACGGAAAAAAGAGACAAAAGACATTTTCTATGTTGAGCCAAAGGCAATAGCATTGATGATTATGATAAGATTAAAATGAATAAATACGTACCAGATATAGACGCACAAATCGCACAAACGTAACGCACAGGTGGGTCATATATCTGCCTTAACTGAGAATATCACAGAAATTAAACGTTAGAGGAATACAACACCTTGAACCTGGAATGCACCTTTGGAACATATACGAAGATTATTTTGTTCGAAAAATTGAATGTGCAAAGATGTAAGATTTTGTTCGTTGCTCTTACTTTGGCAACATTACTCTTGATGAAGATTTAAGTCCGCAAGCAATCTCTACATATTTGATTAGCGTGTTAAAGCATAAATACCAAGTCTCGCTTACCATGCAAAGAAGTGCACACGTGCCAACGTATGAAAGATCACGACGCTTGATGACACTAAGGTGATTTGTAAGAAAAAATTTCAAAGGCAAAGAGGCTCTTTAATCGTTAGAACTTAATCTGAACTCGTGCTCTGCCTTTCTATAATAATAGGTTCTTAGGTTCTATTTTGGAGCAAAATTAACGACCGGTTCTCTTTTACAAAGCTCAACGGAAAAAGCGGAATGGTCTGAAAAGCATTCTTTTCGGACTGATTAATTTTGGTGGTAGGATTGTTACCATACGCAAAGTAAGTAAAGAAAATGGTGGGCCAACATTAATGCAATAAATAAGCAGAACGCCGCAGTAAGCTACACATTTCGATGGCGAGCAAATTGATATGGCAAAACTGAAAAAACTCTCCGTTTTTCTGAACATAGGCTTTTCCGCATTATACGAAAGTGAAAGAATTTCTTAAATGCTAAGTAAATTAGTTTTCTTGGCTGAAAAAACAAAACGGCTGAATTATCAATAACTTTTCTCTTGTGTAGCGAAACAAAACTGTTCACTGTTATAGCTCCTCACAATGATGACGCGTATTGCGCCCATATTCAAGCAGTGACCATCGGCGAAAAATCCAAAGTGTACTTAGCATAAAAAGCATAGTTTTCATAAAGAATATGCAGAACTTGTATCTTGTTCCACTCGTCGTTAAGTCTAGCAGATGTTGTTGAAATTAAGCAACGAGTAAACGTCTTCTAATGAAAAGTAAAGCCGGCTACAACATCCTTACATAACAAAATAACTTCAAGAAATGTTAGTAGTATTGAATTGAAAAATGCTACCACCTCGTTGAGTTAGTTATTACCACATCCTTCTGATTAACAATTGTCTCAACAGTTGACTTGTCGTCCGTGTGAGCAGCGCTACGATGTTTATCAAATGTGGGCAGCTTGTTATTTTCGTGCAAAATTCAAATATAAGAAAAATTGTAGCTTGTAAAAAAAGAGCAAATGACGCAATTAAACTTATTAAAAGGTCGTATCAAATTGATTTTCCAACAACAACTTCAAGGGACACATTCATTCACAAAAACGAACTGTTATTATAAAACCTGACGTAAAAGTATCTGATAAGCAATCCACTTCATCTATTGTTCCTAACGATGAACGTTCCTTGTGCTGACAGATTTACCGTATATTGACAGCATTGTGATGCTAAATTGTTGTAAATTGTTTGCGAATATATATCACAATTTTACTGCTCATCTGTATAAGCAGAAGAATGAGAAACACTGGCGAATAAAGAATTTTAAGGAAAAATTCCAAAAACAACTACTAAGTTAAGATGTAATGTGCAGATTCAAAATAGTAAGTTTTGAACAGAAATATACGAAGAAATATATAAATTAAGTAATAAGAAAAAAAATTGACAAAAAATTTAAGGAATTAAAGAAAGTTTTGCAGTAAAGAGACAAAAAATTCGAACTTTTAAATGTAAAGAGAAGCGTCTAATCAACGTATATTTGTATTTCAGCTAAATTAATGTACTAGTTAAAAGCCGTACGTTGCAGACGAAACCAGAGTGCAGGTTGCAATCATTTTTATATCCATCACCGAAGGTTGAAGGGTAAATTCATTTTGTCAAAACGTGTGCGACGTCCAAGAGGAGGCTTCGGATTCCCCCCAGAAAATGTATACATTCTTGATCAGTATCAAATTTTGAATCGATTTGCGAATGTCCACCTACCTGTCCGTCTGCGCAGAAAATATTGACCAAAACTAGTCAATGTCTGTGAATACCTTTGCTAATGTGTTTTTTGCTTGTTAGTCCACACATACACCACATAAATTGCAACTTTTACTCTAAAAATACAAAAAAAGCGCCCACGCAATATTATTGACTATGAAAATGTAATTTTCCTTTGATTTATTTTTTTTATTTCTTTTTTTCCGATGGAGGTGTAGCGGTGAACGGTATAAAAAATGTTGTGCTGACCAAATATAATTTCTTTTCTTGTTCGGGATTCAATTAGGGTTTTGTTGTTTTCTTTACAGCATGTCTTTAAATTCGGTTATCGTAAATATCTTTGGCTTTTGTAGATTCAGCGATCGAAATTAAAAATACAAGTAAAGTCCAAAATGGAAAAGATTAAATAGCGCCTTCCCCGACTTATAAACTTATAAACTGAAAAAGAGCGAATAAATTAATTATTTTAATTACAAATCTAAAGACATATTAGAGGCATTTTTAAAAGCCGTTTAATATATCACAAGTTAATGCAGAAATTTTATGTGATAGATGTACAAAGTGAGGCGTCTATAACTTCTGCACCCATGTACTCAAAGCTAGTAATATCCTAAGTTGATTTAAGCGTAGGTGAAGAGCGAAAGGCTTCAAGTAGAGAGTGAAATGCGGAGCGTAAGTCCTTAATTTTGAGTATCATCTCCTCATCCCGCAACAGGAAGAAAAGTATAACTTATCTGTAGCAATTGTTAATCTTAGGTCCGGTTTATATCTATTGTAGAGACTTATAAATATATTAAGGAAAGGTACTAGTACGCTAACTAACATGCTTGCCTATTCCTACACCTACCTTCGCGGGTGTTTAAGGTTCGCTTCGAGGTGCACACAACTATTTTTTATGTTCGTTTTTACCTACTTCTCTAATCTAAAGATTACAAAATGATGGTTTTACTTTAGTCTCTTGCATCTTCTTTCTTTTTTTTTTACATTTTACATGTGCTTCCTTTTGTCTATCTACCAGATCAGATGACATTAACCATTACACTCGTTGTGAACTCCTTTCATTTATATTATGCTTATATTTGCGTATTTGACTGTGTACTGCTACCTGAAGCTTAGTAGAAACTTTTATGATCTTATAGAGTCAAGTACGATTTCCTTCCATCCAACATCCGCTTTTTACCGTTCGGGCTCAGTTTTAGTTTCTTTAGTCTTTAGAGTTTTGCCCGTTTATCTTCTTCTTTTTTGGCCAACTTTCACTTCACTAAACTAACACAAATCACATATATGTAGAGAAATTGTTGCTTAGATAAACCTATGCAATGACTTTGTGAACATCCATATATATGTGTAGATTTAAGAACTTTCTTGCCAGGCATTTACTGGCTTCGGTGTTGCCATCGTTATTGCTATTAATGTCTTGTTACTGCAATATACTGAGAATATCGCAGAATGCTGTCTCCTGGTGTCGTTTTAGGGAGCGGAAGCCGCAAAACCCGTTTCGCAATGTTTACCTTTGCTGCTTATAACTCTGCCTCTGCCTCTCATCTTATGATAAATTTGCAATTCCTGCTATCTCTCTCTGTGTATGTATTAAGCTTTGCAACTATGTTCGTTAATCTTGAAAATGCTTAGGCCCTCTTGGCTTTGGCACATGTTTGCTTTGCACTCTTATAAAATTTGTATAAAAAAATACAGCATTCACCGCATAAGTGCATAGATGTGTTTTGAGTGCAGATGTTAACATTGTAACTTCATTTAAAAGAACATTTGTATGTGTTTATTAATTCCTTTTTAGAGCTAGAGGGCGAAAGGTCTAAAGAAGAACAATTATTAACTATTTTCGGTAATGTTCATTAAAAATTTAACCCCAAAACAAAGAAATCTTACAAAAAAATTATAAAATTTACTTTAATCACTGAAACGCATTAAATGTATTGAATTTCGGAACTTTACATCCATAACTTTATGGTTAAATATACATGAACTTCGCTCCGTTGTTCAGGAAATAACTAATAGTTTAGTTCTAACTTTCCGTCTTTATGTCTTATTGCAGGGTTCATAAGTAAATTAGATGAGAGTACCAGCAAAAAAATTCTTTCGGCCGTTCAAAAACTTTTGCAGTCATTTCTAATAGAGGAAAAGTATTTCAGAGCATAGCAGGCACTTTATATATCTTTTCATTAACACAATGTCATGCACGGATTTAATGAAAACAGTCTACGACTAAATACTCAATTGTTAAAATATTTCTCACTCTTTACATATAATACGTCATGTAATAATGTTAGTCACGAACATGTATACACATGAACTGGGCTGTGTATTTGTAGGATTTGAAAAAATTAGAAAAGCCGTAATATTTAACAAATTCTTGATTAATTTCCTTTACCACGTTATTAATAAGGCTTAAGTAGAAAGTAGAGTAGAAAATAAGTTAAATTCATTTGCTTAAAAAATTATTTCTCTGACAAGTCACGTCGCCTTTTCAGCCTTGGCAATACATCAAACGCGACCAAACGTGCAAACGCCGCTTTGTTACGTTTAAATTCGCTGAATTTAATAACGATAGCAAAGGTACAGAGTTTTTATGACGATTTCGCCTTCATTTAAATCTTTTGGCGTATTTCTAATAAATGTTTAGTTTAATTTAGATTAGATATAACTAAATAACATAATGAGCAGAGAAGAAATTTTTCTAAAAAAAAGGTAATAAAACCTCAGAAACGCTTGATGTTTCTGTTAACGATAACAGTAGCAACCCTGTTAGTTAGCCGCCATTTGACTGCTCGCTCTTTGATCCTAACTATTTGGAAAGGCAAAAATTCTGTTAATGGCTTTTTTATATGGCGTCAGAATGTGACAAACGAACAACATGTTGTGTTTTTAAGAAAATATGTGTAAAAACATGTATACATGTAAATATGGTAAGCGTTAAAGTGTAGAAAAAGGCAAAATTAGATAGCATATATAATTTGTTTTCTTTTTATCATTTATTTCATGTTACGGACATCTAAATGTTATATTGGACAAATGCTTCAATAAATTTAATTGAAAATTTTTTCGAAAAAATTTTTATAATTAAAAAAAGTTGTGTTCAAGGATTAACTTATCTTTATATAACATTGTATTTGTATTCGTTTATACACATATTTAATATATTTTATGGAATTCCACAGATTTCGCAAGAATTATTGTACAAGACGCCTTTTATTTCAAATATGTCTTAGGTTTATCCTCCATAATTTTTTTAATTTTATAATAATGTGATTGCAAACAAGCTAATTATAATAGAAAATGAAGAAAAATATTAAAAATTTAAATCGGCATGCTGTTGGGCCAAGAATTCCGATTATTTGTACAATAAAAGCCTTAACCTAAAGTTCAGTATGTGGCATTTATGTTCGCTGCACTCGTCATCCGTGGTAAAAAAATCTTTCATTACCTCCACAAATTTAACGAGCGTTGGTTTCCTAACACCTAATTTACATATATTTTTTCTACAATATTCTGCTACGTACATTTTGCAGTGGCGCTGGTTTATTTCAGAAGCTTTGTCTTTGGGTTCTGTAAATATGGCGTTTCTGTGATGGCTTTTCATGTTGCTTTATGTTGTATAAAAGTATTAGACGGGCTACCTATACTAAAGGCTCGCTTGTTTGTAAAAAGCACATTCTTGATTTGAAAGGAGAAAAAATTCACATGCTCTGCCGTTATCGGCGTCTCATTAAATGTGTAAGGAACACTTTTTCTCTTTAGATTTTCATCCTAGAACTGCCAGTTTTGATGCTATACAAAACATTTATAATACGTCAAAAGATTTAATTGAAGAAGAAATTTTCATACCCTCTTTGTATCTTTCTTAGATTTGCTATTACCGTTATTAAGTTCAGCGAATCTAAGCTTAACAAATCGGGGTTTGCACGTTTGGTCGTTTGTTGTATTGCCAAGGCCGAAAAAGGTGATACGCCTCTGTTGGTCAGAAAAATAATTTTTTAAGCGAATGATTTTAGCTTATTTTCTTTTTCTACTCACACTTAACCAATAACGTGGTAAAGAAAATTAATCCAGAATTTCGTTAAATACTAGGACTTTTTCTAAATTCATAAATCCTGTTTGTATGTGTACATATTAGTGTACTCGTATCTCTCATTCTTATCATGCTACGTAACTATTGCGCTAGCATAACCATTTAAATCCAAGGATTTTCAAAACAATTATCACATACTCTACGTAACAACAGTTGTACGTTATAGATAAATCTTTGCATAGTCATGCAAACATGCATGCATGCATGTATCTTTGCTACGTATGTAATTTGTAAATACAGTTGCGTGTGTTTGCCTTAAAATCCATTATGGGATTAATCACCATAAACTCATGCGAAAAAAAGGAAAAGAAAATTAGAGTGAAAAAGAAAACCACAAAGAAAAATAAACAGACCACACAAGACCCATAAGCCCATATAACTGAGTGCATGAATGAATGAACGAATAAATGATTCCAGTTATATATGTATTCACTTATTCATGTTTAGATTTGCAAATAAAATCAGAATTCATATTCCACTGAAAGAATGTTTAAGAATTTCGCGATCTAACTTGATAATTAAGTTCGTTTGATTAATCAAACATTTAATGTTCAATACACGTGCAGAGCAGCATGTACGTATTTTTCTGAATATATTTTTGCAATCTTCTTTCGAGATCGGTTATTTGAGACATTAAAAGTCTGTCCGTCTTTATGACAAGGCCACGTTTACAAACACATGAACATGATAAACGGCTGGACGCAACCGACCCACAAGAATCGTTCGCAGTGAAATAGAGTCTTGTTATGACTTCATTTCCTGCCAACAAGCAATGAGCATTGCCGTGCCACATAAAGCAACACAAATGTTAGTATGCTCGCTTGTGGCCTATTTTAGGGTAAAGGAGGATCCCTCTCCCTGTTTGTCTTTATAACAAGCTACTATATTGCCATTGAAAATACATTAGTCAAATGCGATAAAAGCTTTAACAAATTATTTAACATGTTTCTATAAAACTCTTCATAAAGGAATATTACGCGATTGATGTTGCGTTCGACGTGGTTGTTTTTTTTTTAAACATAACAGGTGATATTATGGTATTAATCTTGAGCTACGTATTTGTAACTGCAATATTTCGATTATTTCTCAAAGATTTGATTTCATTTGTACCGTCCATTTTTGGGAACTCAAAGAAAAGAAGGAAATGTTAACGCGAAGAGTTTTTTTACTAAAACAATTTCAAAGAAAAATTCAAGCAAACTAACTGCTGAACTGAAGCACATAAAGGAGCATTTAAAGGAGCATTTTTCGGGAGTTTTAAAGTATTATTGTAACTTTAAAAAAGTATATAGCACTTTTGCCTTCGTATAGAATACTTTCTGTCATTCATTGAAACGTTTGTCGAATTTAAATGCAATACGATCAACAAAATCAACTCTAGGTGTCATAGTATAATACGTTGAAGAACCTGTAGCTCGGACGTTGGCTTATTGGTGATTCCATAGCTCGATATTGCCACAGAATCAAGTTGCTCTTGCAAAAATGAATGGGTTCGCACTACGTTTTGCTTGTTGTCATCATGTTTTAATTTTAAGTTGTGTTTCTTTTTCTCCTAACTTTTTCATATAATTTGTTGAACCAACTTTTGAATCATTATGTTCATGCACCTCTTAAGAGAAATCACCATTAGCTGCTTTGCTATTGTTGTTCTTTTTTTAAATTGTTGTAAATTTTCTTCTTTCAAACACAATTTTTAGCAAAAGTTTTCCTGCACATTAATCATTACAGTTTATATAAAGTATGTGGCCCAGTACGTTATTGTAGCGTAACGCAAAACTAATGTACATTTTATTACCAAAAGTCAAATAATCACTTTTTTCTTCATATTATTCTTCTTTTCATTGGAAACGAACAATTTGAGTTAATAGTGAGGAAAAGGTAGAGAAGAGTTAAACGCCAACGTAAACAAAACAGAGACTTTCTTAAACATTTAACAGATACGTCAATGTTGTGCAATTATTTTTAAAGTAAAAGAAGTTTCCCACCCGCAGAAGAAATCGTTGTATCTCACTCAGTGTTTCTCTTTACATCTGCACTGTTTTGCCATCACAAATTAAAACTTTTCCTCCCTGTGCTTTTAATTCAAATAAATCATTTCGTACGCCTTTTACTCTTACCACGAGCAATTCCTGAGATCTATAACATTTGTTGGTCAAAAAAGCCAGGAAATTGATGTTTCTATAAGATTACATCGTTATTGTATAATATGTATACCTAAGAAAAGCGTATTCAACTTTTCCCTCTAGATATTTATATTTCATTTAGTTGTTTCGGCCAAAGTCAGTACGCGTAATTGCAGAAATTCCGGCTTGTTTGTAAATTTGTTAAGGACCTTCGGTGAATATATCGCCTATGTGCGGTAAGGGTATACAGCGCTATTGGTACGGCTTCAGAAGATGCGACCCTGGTATATCTAAGACGATACCGAAGACGATCTATTGGCCAAAACAGGAGCACTACGAACAGAATGCATGAGTACAAATGCCAATTGTGCTCGAAAAACGAGGATCGGCACCAAATATAGAATATTGTTCCCTGCATCCGTATTGGTTACCTACTAATGGTTAATGGGTTAATGGATTTCTTTTGCAATACTAGTTAAACGACAGGGCTGCTTTAACGCTTCTTCAAGAAAATCTTCTGAAACAGAAAAGTATGATGCACTTCCTCCCTAAAAAACCCATTAAACCTTTTGCATTTGAACTCAAATGTTTTGATATGTCACTTTGAATGGACGCAACTTTTTATATTTTACTTCAAATTAACAATCAATACTAATAAAATAATGTTTGTAAATTTGCAAGTTTGATGCCTAAATTAACCCTGTTTCTATTTCTAATGTATTTTGACACGATGGGCGTTGTTGACTTACAATTAGAAAGAAATTCCCGTATCTGGAATAAGAAGGACCAAACTGAGCCAATATATCGATGTGCGGCACCCTAATTGCAGTAGCACGTTCTTTACGAGCCGTCAACTGAACCAAGGCGTATGTAGAACTGTAAAGTCTGCATAATGTTTCCGAGAACTGAAACCACCTCTGCCTTCTTGGTTTTTGTTTGTTGCTTAAAAAAAAAACTAGTCGGACGATAAATATTTCCAGACACACTGTACAAAGATCGAAATAATCCGCCCAATATTATAGAGTACGAAAAACTAGTTTTATAACTAGTTTGTTTAATATTTTTGAAGATAAAGGTAATGGTTGTAATAGATTCATGCGTAGCCGAATATAATTTCTCTTTTGCTTTATTTTCGAGAATTTTGTTTTTACTTACTTTGTATATGGTTTGTGTAAAATTTTTTTTTTTAAACTATAGCTTGTTTGGGTAAACGAAAAGATATAAATTATAAACATCTTCCTGTCCAAGATACGGGACATCTTTTTCACTGTGAGCCTATGTGGCTTATCGTGATTTGTTATAAGAGCACATGGTCCAATTAGAGCTTAAACACAACAAACTAATGACCTGCTTATTAAAATTTTTGGCGATCGGTTCCCTATTGCTTAAACTATTGATGGAAGAAACGTAATTCGCAGAAGGCCCTACACGGACGACCAAAGTGCTAGATTACCGTTATTTCAAGTACCATAAGTAATTAAACAGCATTCCCAGTACTTTTTTTGACAGAGTATTTGTACGAAAGGAACTGCTGCCATATATTCCCTTTTGAGTTTTGCAACACGTGCATTTCACTACACGATACAACAAAAGATGTTCTTTATGTACTTACGTATGTGCGAAAGCGATATTATGTACATTGTAGTAATTTCACAGAGTTACATAAACACAAACACGTGCGCGAGAAAAAGAATTATACGAGCGCGCTAGTGTGAAAGAAATAAGAAAAAGAATAAAAAGTACAAAAACAAACTTCAAGAATACAACATAAAACGCAGCACAAGAGCCATGTTTAGTTTTACAAAGATGTGAACGGTACTTGCACTGCCATTGTAAGCATCTATCTAAGTTTGTATCTGTGTAGGCTTACAAGTTGACGTTATGTGTTGGTATATTGCAAACTTTATAAAAAAAGCGGGAAATTGCAAAAGTTTTGTCACAACGCACGCACACTAACACATACATGACTTATTCATCATAAATTTTACTATTGTCATATCCAAGACAAGGCAGAGTTTTGATATACTTCCACTCTGCAAGACGAACGACACTAAGTCTAAGAACCTAATTTTTGTCTAAAGGATATATATATATATATATGTTTTCAGAATGTGCAATACTTTCTTATGAATTAAATTTTTTTTATTTTTCAAAATTCTATTCTACTCAACTTTGTGTTTTTTCGTTCTTGTGGTTATAAGATTTCTTTTTTTAATAAAACGCTAGCTGGCAGGCATTAAATTACCAGAAAACATACCGGAAATGAGAATGTCTTCGTATATTCTCTGGGTGTGTCTGTTTACTATATTCTCCCATACGAACTTTAACGGTATGAAAATACAAACGGCATAATGGCAAAACAGGAAATGAGCTGCAACTAACGCCACTAAAATGACAAACAATCATAAATTTTTTTTTTCCCTTTAGCATGCTTTGCTTTCATCCTTTTGCACTCCATTCGCAGAATGTTTTGTCTTTTACACACACAATTTACGTTCTTCATGCAACAAAATATAAATAATAAAAAATTCTTTTTGTTTTGAGTCGGATTTTGAATACCCATCAAATTAAAAAAAAAATTCAAAATTGTAGCTTTTTCTAATTGTCTTCCTTCGATTTTCAGACCGCCTCAGCTCGAAAGTTAAAAATATATATAAATGGGAAATTGTAGCTGCAATACTAAGGATTACTATTTTTAAGACTAAGTGTGGGCAAATGAGTGAGGAAGTTGACGGCCTTTCTTTAAAAAGTTTAAATATTCATTCGAACCAATTGTGTGCATTTGTCATCGTCTCACTAAGCCCTTTTTATTGTTGTTACCTTCAGAAGGTCACCAGTTAATTAAGTGTTATTTACAACGACTTGCGGGCTAGTTGATTATAGAAGTCCCTGTATTGGTGTCAGGCGGTCTCTACCAGCTTTTAAGCTTAATCATATACGAAAGCCCCAATCCGAGCACAATGGTGACTTTTAATCTAACAACCGATTGCTGAACACTATACGCGATTAATATAATGATTTAGTTATTCACTCGCATACTGAACAATAAACCAATTAAAGATTTGAGAAAAGTTTTTCCCAACGCTAATTGATTAGTGATAGGCTAACACGACATGGCAAGAACACAGAATTAATAAGTTGTGGAAGACCACAAAATCAAAGATTCAAACATACATATCTTAAATTTCCTGCCCAGGAGTCTAAAGTAAATAACTGGTAACATTTTACGTTTCCTTAAGAGCGATGAGTAAAATAACAAGTTTTATGCTTCGAAGGTGAGTTATAAAAGCGTTCCCATTCGTAGAGTGGCATAAACTTGTTTTGGATAATATCTCCAATTTTTTGGAATTGAAAAGATGTTAGATGCGATTTTCGGGACCTGTTCGTGCAATGTTTTCTCATAGTTGCCGCCGTATTTATATGTAACTGCTGTTTGTATTAGACTCATTTCTCTGCTTACTGAACCGATTGCAATGTTGTCGCTCCTTCGAACCCAAGTCTATATAACAGGAAACTAAAATCTCAGAAATTCATTACGCTGTGATGACAATTTTCATTGTTTAACACCCCGACCTTAAAATTATGAGATAAATATAAATAAGTATAGCGTCAATTGCAAAACAATGAAGTAAATCTATTACCGATATAAAGCGTTAGCACAAAATTCTGTAAATAATACATGACGCAAATATAAACGCGAAGCATATTTTGTGGTCTGCTCGTCCATCTCCACCCCCTTTCGTGCTACAAAATGCGGCTGGTGCCAGCATTCAATATTCATTGTACGCTGGTGTATTAAATATTTCAGTTCGTTTAGGTGCTCATGTATTTTATTATTTGTTATTATTATTATTATTATTATTATTATTGTTGGCTATTGCTGCTGCATTTATTGTTATTCTTGTTATTGTTTTTATATCTATATTTTTACTCATTTAATATCACAACCTTCCACTCTAGTTGGCATTTCAATTTAAGTTTCATAACAAATTCAATTTCTCCGCTTTCATATTACCCGCTATAAAGAGAGCGACCGCAGGATCCTATTTGAGGGGTCAAACAAGATACCTAGATAAACATATTGTGAGAAGAGAAACGAAAAGCAGAACAAAGCGAGCAAAGGAGCAAGTGGTAGAAAATATGGTAAATAGGAAGTGGATATAAGCTCTATAATGAACAATAACGCAAATTGTAGTCTATGCGTACGTTGATGGGTTTAATGAATAAAAACAATTAAAACGATTAATCCCATCAATATAGAAAGAAACTATGCAATTGACCTTTTATGTATTCATAAATTTTATTAAAAATGGTAAACGTGTCTTGCCGGACTTACTAAGTGAAAGGGGAAAGAAAGGAGTAAGAAAAAAGAAAAAGAAAAAGAGATAGGACAGGCGGAAGGTTAAGAGATTTTCTATTTACACTAAGCCTCTCATAAAATTTTGATTTAGTGTGGAACGAATGGTCCGTTAAAGTATTTTCATCATTATTAGCATATTAATATTATTAACGTCACTATAAGTTTATTTTATGTTCAACTATTGATGTGCTTCGTGCGTAAGTATGTAGAAATAACAATCCAAAGCACATTTAAGTGATCTGATAGTAAGCGTACTGTCAGGTGTTGTAAAGAATAAAAATCCCTAGCCTGTAGAGGGATTTTTCTGCCCAATAAATTTGCTGAGGTTAGCTTCCCGGATTACCCAGGCATTCAGTCTTTAACAGTACGCTGAATTCACTTACTTAGACCAATCAAACATTAACTTCATGTAAAACTATCGTAATCTTTATTAACTTAGTTTGATTAAAAGTTAGGAAAGTTCTATCATATGCTGTCTTAACTAGAACGGTTAACTTTCCTATACAAGAAATGTGGATATCGTTGACCTTACACTGTTCATTTCTAGACCGTTCGTCCTACAGTCAAACAGTACCCGCGCCTAGGCTCGCTACTCTGTATCTGTTCTCACCAGAATAACTTCTTTGCCCTCTATATTTAACCGCTGGTTCCTCTCGATTCTTCACAACATGGCTTATCAGCACGGCGGTTACCAGCAAACAGAAAGAGAAAATGCTTTCGTTATTTCTTCTAGAACTCTCCGTCAAGACCGGCGTTGCCAATTTACTAGCCATCACACTCGACAACAGCTGACCTGGTTTCGAATATGATAACTTTTTCAGTCTAATCGTATGAAATTCTATACTCAGGTACTTCCTGACGACTTCATCTACTCTAGTATACGATAACTAAATATAGATAAGATATATATAATGATATCCTGATGCTAATGCAATATACATATGCTATATATATATATATATATAAATATAAAATGCTATAATATATATATAAAATGCTATAATATAAAATGCTATAATATACATATTATTATTATTATTTTAATTTTAGACTAATGAAATGAATTCTTAGACTAAAAAAAAGACATTGAGCATTAGCAACACAGGCTATCGGCTCTATATAATATACATAAAATGCTAAAGTATATATACCAGCAGAAGAGGAAAAAGAACAGATGTGCGTCAAAAATATCCTTCGGACTTTGATCGTCCCAGCGTTGATATGAGTTCGTAGTCGTTGTTATAAGATCGGTGCGATTTATTCGCAGTCGTGCAAAAAGTTTTAAACTTATTATATAATAAGTTTATAATAAGTATTATTTATTCGCAGCGAATAAATCGCACCGATCGAAAAAGAGTTATGCGAACAAATTCCTAAGAGCTTTAGTTAGTTTGCTTATGAACACTTCTAGGACGGTTGCACCAAAGAAATTGCACGTATTTGTCACTTATATAAGTAATCGAAGGGACACCTGGTCCCTGAGCTGTTACGAAGTTAAATATCTAGCAGATAAAAGACTTATTTCACGCCAAAGAATTAAGCGCATGATCACTGCAGCCTCATTCAATTGCTCCCAGATGTTGATGGTCTAGCGCTCGCTTGCACATAACACCTATTTTGTAATACGAGTTTTTTTTCCTTCACAAGTCCATTTCATCGTTTTGCTGAAAACAAGAATCCAACCATGCATTGAAAAAAGTATTGGAGGGTTTGCGCGAGTGAATGTCAAATTTTTGCGACGGGAGAAGGGGGACTGGAATGATAGGAAAAAAAGAAAAAAAAGAATGTGGATATTGTGAGCATGCGTTACCAAATTTATAATGTTTGAAGCTAAAAAAAATTTCGAAATTATGAACAGATTTATGATAAGGAAAAGAAAAGGCACCTTTGGACATCATTGAATTTTCTAAATGTATATTGAAGATTAAACACTTTTTGAGAGCATTCAAAATTTGTCTTATATATTTTTTTTTTGACCCAACCATTTCATGAATAAATTCGCGAGCTTAAGCAAACCGAGTAAACGTTAAATAAATAGGAAAGGAATAAAAGATGGTGGTCCTTGATGCGGTCGGATATAGAATTTTCTAGAGTGACATTTGTTCAACAGAAAATTAAAGCACCACGAAAAAGCAAAAATATGACGATGTCTATGGAAATATTAAATGTTAATAATTATTTTTCGAATATTATTGTGAAACTTTCTGTAGTCATGAAAGATGATTATTACAAAGAAACAATGATGTCATCGGGAAGATCCAAAAAATTTCCTTATTAATTACGTTACTATAATTGAAAACAATATAAAAGCATAGGGGAAAAGAACCAAGAAGAGGAAAAAATTGAGAAGAGTGTGAGAAAGATCGGTTGCCATTTTATTTTTCGAGGTTTTTAAAAGACAATTTTAGAAGAAAATTTGTCAATTTTAAAAATCTTTAATGGAAAATTTCCCTTGCGTATTATGCATATATCGACTGAAAGATTTCATTTTCTTTCGGGATTCTCAGCTAAAGAGAAACCTGCCGAAAAGAAAAGAAGAAGAACGTTTAACTTGCTGTAAAACAAAAAAATAGAGTTCGTTGTGTTTTCATATTATCGGTTTTCTCGGAATTATTCCATGGACAATAGCAAAAGAAAATAAAAATTGGCAAAAATTCAATGCAGATAATTTCGACATTATTTAATTTAAAAATATAAAAATAAAGTCAAAAACAAAAGAAAAGGATGTTTTTGAATATCTTGTATAATAACCAAAAACCTGAAAATTTCCCTACAGAAAAGTATAAAACGAAAATGATCAGAAATTGATTTTACGGGGAAAAGACCAAACAAACAAAAAGTGGTGACAAGTATCCGAAAAACTTCTTATACACGTTTTGTTGCAAAACCTTAAAGCAAACGTATACCACATATAATCTTTTTTTTTATGAATTCAGCTAATATTTTTAATAAATGCGTTAAGCAAATTTAAAATTCAGAATACTTTTTTTTAAATTCATTAAACACTTCAGCAATCTTCATCCAAAAGCCGGTATTTTTGTGTTCTTTTTATTGATCTCTGCGTGAAAGCCTTTATACGCAGTTGAGCATAATTGGGGAGGGTGCAATAATATGGTCTCCTTACATCGTTGTATACAGCGAACACAATCAATCCAACTACGCAACAACAACACCTATCAAAAGAACAATTAGTGACATTCGGTTGGAGTCATTTGCGCATTCATTTTGCGTCCTTTAGGATTTATTTAAAATCTTGTTTGGTGGAAATAACGCCGTATAATCGAAGAAGGTTTACGTTTGATGAGTTGTGCTGCTAAATAGATGATTATTGATTTGTAGGTTTCCTTTGTTTTACGTGAATCATGGTTTGACGCTTTTTAGGGTCTAAGCTGCTTCTAAATGAATATAATACGAACATATGCGGCCACATCTCCCCTATTCCAGAAATCTCAAAACTAGTTTCATTCCAACCAATTGATTTCCCGAGAAAGTAAATTTCTGAGAAAAGGAAAAACTAGGTGTAAATTCAAGGATTCGTTCAACGCCGCACTCTCTCTGCCCTAGCGAAGATCAACATTAAACCAAAACTAGCAAAAACGCTGACAAAGCATTCCCCGCAATAAACCCTTTCTCATGCGAGAACTTAACAATCCTGTCAATTAGTGGTTGCATTCTTTTTTTTCAAGAAGAAAAGAAACAAAGTTGCTAAGCTAAAAGCTCGTGTTACAAGTTGTACTAAAGGTGGCATTTGATAGTCGTTGCAAATCTCTTTCTTTGCGCCTGCCAAAGCAAGACTCACACTAGACTGTACAGAAAGCAAGATTATATATCAAATATATATATATATATATTTTAAATCAGTGAACTATACCCATGTATGTATAGTTTGGGATAAAAAACTGATGGAGAGATTTGAAACTAATATAATGGTAGCGAAACGTAAGTCGAATGTGAAATAAGCGAGATCTGGATATTAACTCCACATGGCAAAAGCTCTATTTCCAGCGAATATTCATACTCTTTGCGGCAAGTTTTTATTTTCTATGTTCATTAGTACAGCGAACTTTCCTTGCATTGCGCAATGATCATCATTGCTTAGTTCGCTCGTAAATTACAGAAATACTTTACTCACAATTAACAAAATGTTTAACAATTGGAGGGAAATCGGCTTTAGGAAAAGTCTCGTGAATTTTGTAATATGTCTTTTTTACGAATATATATGCTAAATGCGTTATGATATTAAAATCTTATTAATCACAAGAAATTTTGGTGATATCCATACATAATGAATATGATGCGTGCGGGTTTATTTTCTTCAAAATACAACCCTTTAGAATGTCTTGCTGTTAATCTCAATTACAACAAAGTAACGTCGAACAAATTATTGATAGCCATGGGAGATTGGTAGACGTGATGAGAAATGTCAAATTAGGAACAAGTGGAAAAAAGGTTTTGGGCTTTGTGGTGACTTCATGCACATCAAGTTAAAGAGGAAGAATAAATAGTTTGAAGTGGAAATTGAATTAACGCGCAAATTCGATAGTGCAAAATTTGAAAGGAACGCGAACGCGAAAGAGTTTGACAGCAGGAGATGGTTCTTTGATATAGCTTTTAGGTTTTTATTTTTTGCTTCTCCTCCGTAAAGGTGGTGAAGGAAGAGAAAAAGGAGGAAATTTTGAAGAAGGAGAAAAGACTAATGAAAGGGCATAGGCTTAGAGTGAGTCCATTCGGTAGGTTAGAATTCTTCCGTTCGTTAAAGGGTAAGTACGCGCGGTTCTTTTAGACATAATTCCTGAGGAATGTCCGAGAGCCAAAATATAAAACCCCCCACATCTCGGGAAGTAACTAGCTCATCAAAGGCACGTATGCAGGTCTCGTCAGCCTCTTATCCTATGGCACTTTCAAGCAGCCCTAAAATCATTGCAACTCACAGTTTTTGGACAGACGAATGGGTAAAGGCACACAATGTTATTAGACAGCAAAGTGGCACCCAACCCCCCGTGGGGTCGCAACATTGTTGACAAACTGCAAAAAATTTATTATTTGTGTCGCAAGCAGAAGAAGAAGAATTTGGAAAAACGTAACAAAGTAGTTTGCACAATCACCTGAAGTTCATTCACTCTTTCATTCGTTCATTCGTTGACCCTTTCATTCATTCATTCATTCATTCGTTGACTCTTTCATTCATTCATTCATTCATAGACCCTTTCATTCATTCCGTCATTCATTCACTCTTTCATTCATGCACTCATTCATTCAAGTTTTCATTCATTCACCGACGTATTCATTCGTTAATTCATTCATTTATTCATTCATTCGTTTGATCATTCACTCAAACATTCCCTCGTCCATTCATTCTTTCGTTCATTCATTCATCTCTTCGTTCATTCATTTCTTCGTCCATTCAATCTTTCACGCATTTATACTTTGCTTATTCATTCATTCACTCATTCATTTATTCATTCACGCAATGGTTTAATTATTTATTCATACATTCATTCGTCCTTTCATCCTTTTTACATTCATTCATTCATTCAATCAATTATTCATTCAATCATTCACTCATCTACTATCTAACAAAATTGTAATTTCTTTCTGCTTGATGGAAGGCGAATGAAATTATATAAAAAAGTATAGTATTCAAACGGAACACAGATCCGCTAAAACAACTCTCAATTTACACTGCCATGAACTTTTAGTGATCCGATTGCAAATAAAGCAAATAATACACCGAACGTATAAATTAAAGAAGTTTTAGTTCCTAAATATCAACTTTACGCGCTCAAGAACGCAGCTAGCCCAACCAAAGAGTCATCTTGCAAATTCGGCTATCGAAACTAAATGTATTATTACCAAAAATAAAAAAATTAAACGTTAGCAACAATTTCAGGGTAAAATTTACAAATAAATTTAGCCGAATTCTGGATTTGAATTTATTATAAACATAGCTTGAGAATTTCTGTTTCGAATTCAAGAGAGTCTGTAGTATGAGATTAAGAGGACTTGTTAGATCATAAAAAATTTCATTGTCATTTATTTATTTAATTCTTCATTTATTTACAAAAGAAATTAATTAACAGCCGGGTTCAGCTAACTTTTAGAAGTAAACCCTATACAAATTATTATTTAAAACTAATACAAATTATATAAGAAGAGGAAAAGAGAAAAAATAATAAGTCATGTACAAATAAATAGGAGAGAAAAGAAAAGAAACAAAAGCATGCACACAGCCAACACAGCGGTTGTGAGCAACCGGTATTAATCCCAGTTGCGAGTGAATCGCCAAGTCATTGCAAACGTGCAAAAGTTTGGCAACTGATAACAGTAAACAACACCAATTAATTTTTGAATCATACTGAGATGTTAAGATTGCAAGTTGGTTTAAATACCACATAAGCAAACCGCGCGTATTAAGGACAGTTGTTTTGGCAGATAGGTTTCGGTAAACTACTCTGAATGGATTGAACCGCTCACAATTATTTGTGCACTGATTAAGCTAATTGAAGATAAAATTCCTAGAGAAGCGATTAGGGAAATTAAAGTTTATCTCATCAAATAATGTGAGCGAATAGATAATACCATTTATTAAGCAAATTATGACGGAAACATCCGATATTGTTGGGTCGGTCGGTTACAAACAAGCCGGCTAGTCTTTCTGTTTTAAGCTACGCTGAAGTGGCAAGGGTATCTCCGCTCAGAGCCACCACTCTAATCATGCGCCATCGCCTAAACATAATGAAGAGAAAAATAAATCATCCTCTCCCTCTGGCTGTTCGAATGTGATCGCTGGTCACCAGACTGGGCAAGTCGCACAGAAAAGCAATATTTGTGTCAAGACTGGCACCTGAAACATCAGTGGATAACATAAAAAATTATCTGGCGGCGAAAGTGCCATCGGTCAACTTAAAGCGCGTTAGTATTTTAAAAATGGCTCCTTCTCAATCTAGGGCAATCTCCTCTTTTAAAATACTAGTTCCGACTGAAAACAGTGATATGTTGTTAAACAAACCACTGTGGCCAGTAGGACCCTTAAATAAGGAATTCATCTCTCGAGATCGTCCCTGTAGTACCAAAACAATATTCTTGTCACCTTCAAAAAACTAAATGTTTCTTCAGGCCCATTATCTCTCATTTATCAAATGTTAGGAGCCTAAATTGTTTGGCCTTCACTGAAACTTGGCTAAAACTTTTTCACAATTCTTTCCAAGTCTTTAGAAATGATCGAGTGAATCGCATTGGTGGTGGTGTATTAATTGCCATATCTGCGTCAGTCCCGCCCAATTCAATAGAATTTCCCACTGCTCCGTTCTTGCGAAAATAAAGAGCTATTTATAACCTGCTCCTATATTCTCCCAAATTCTGATATCTCCATTTATAAGAAACAGGCTGCCCTCATTTGTGAAGTGGCCAAGTGGTCTAGATCCACTGATTTGGTCATTGCATTGGGTGATTTCAACTTGCCTCAAATCACTTGGTGTAACAAAGATAATTGTGGCTGTTTGATTCCTACTTCAACGTCTGAAAGTGCTGTTGTGTTCTTTAATGAATTGTTTGATCATAATTTGGTTCAATATAATCGTACCCCTAATTGTAATGGTGGACTGCTTGATCTCTGCTTTGCCAATTTTCCCGAGATTAACGTAAATCGTTGTCCACCTTTTAGTTTACCTGAGGATCCTTATCATCCATCAATGTGCATTTCCTTTCATCATATGAATGATGGTTCGTTGAACTGCCTTAATGTGCCAAATCAAACTGTTTTATATAAATATTATGATTTTCATAAAATCAATATTGTATTGCTAAAACATGGGCTTTCACATATGAGGCTTGATTTCTCAACCGGAAGTATTGAAAGCTTAATGTCATCGTTCTACTATACATTAAATCTAGCTATTGCTGCATCTGTTCCGATCAAGCAGTGTCGACCTCGAAGCAGGTGTCCCCCGTGGTTTAATAAGACAATTAAATATCACAACAATAGAAAAAACTCGCTATTCAAAAAATATTCGAAAAGTGGCTCTGCGCTCGACTATTCCGCTTACTCGGTGGCGAGGCATAGATTTAACTCCCTCAACTATCATTATTACTGCAGATACCTTCAGTTCATTAAATCCTCTCTGTTTGCTAATCCTAAATACTTTTTTAAATTTGTTAACTCTAAAAGAAAAATTTCCAAATATCCCTCTCATGTTTCTTTTAATGGCTCTGATTCCTCGGATGATGAAATCCCAAACCTGTTTGCTGAGTATTTCCGACGAAACTTTTCGATTGCTAATTTTGACTTATCAGCAAACTACCCATATCCTATAACTAACTCTGTCTCTATTCCTAATTTGGTAATTTCGGAAGATGACGTTTTTAAAGGGTTGAGTTCTCTAAAATACAGTTGTGCGCCTGGACCTGACGGAATTCCATCATGTGTACTTAAATCTTGCTCTGTCGAGTTATATGGTGATCTCAATGATTTTTAACCTGTCCTTGAATTTAGTTGTTTTCCCTTCATGTTGGAAGAGTAGTTTCCTTCTTCCTATCCACAAGAGTGGAAGTAGACAATTTGTTGAGAACTACAGAGGCATAGCCAAGTTGAGTGTCTTGCCCAAGTTGTTCGAACGAATTGTGACTCAGCATTTGGCCTGTGCCATTAATTCGTATATTTCTCCGCACCAGCACGGCTTTCGGAAAGGGCGATCTACAGGCATCAACTTGTTAGAGTTTACCTGTCATGTTTTCAAGGCTTTTTCCAATGGCTCTCGCACAGATGTTATATATACTGATTTAAGCAAAGCATTTGATATGGTTAACCATAACTTACTTAGCTTTCAACTCCAAGCCTCTGGCTTCCCCTTCTATTTAGTGAATTGGATAAGCTCCTATCTGCACAATAGATCCTTCAGGGTTTTGTTTAACTTCATCACCTCGGATGAATTCCCCGTTGTGTCTGGCGTATCTCAAGGAAGTCACTTAGGTCCCATTTTATTTAGTTTATACATTAATGATCGATGGTTAATTCCAGCCAGACCTTAATGTATGCTGATGACGTGAAACTGTTCTCTTCCTTCTCTGTTGAATCGCAACCACATCAGCTTCAAGGTGACTTGGATAATTTTGTTGCATGGTGCTCTGTGAATCTTCTGAAACTAAATCTGAGTAAATGTAAAAAGCTTTCTTTCTCAAGAGGAAAGTCATTCATTACGCAGTATTTCATAGATTCGCATAAGTTGGAGGACGTCGATTCGATCACAGATTTAGGCGTTCTATTTGACCATAGGTTACGTTTTAACTTGCATATTGAGCTCTCATTAAGCAAAGCTAGGTCCGTGCTTGGTTTTATAAAGAGGTGGGCCAAAGAGCTTGATGATCCTTACATTACGAAAAGGCTTTACATGTGTTTGGTTAGACCTTTACTTGAGTATACCTCTGTTGTGTGGTCTTCTTCATATAGGTGCTACGTAGATTCAATTGAATCTGTTCACAAGCAATTCTTGCTGTTTGTCCTTAGGAATTTGGGCTGGGACCCGATTGCTTTTCTTCCCCACTATGAAAATAGGTTGTTTCTGCTGTCCCTGCCGTCTCTTGAGAAACGTAGGTTTTGTTCTTGGCGTTTCCTTCGTAATAAAATTAATAAATGGTGCAATTGTCTCGCTTGCATTACTTCGTGAGATAGGATTTAAAGTCCCTAACCGCTTCTCTAAGCACTTTATCTTGATAAAGCTTAGTCAATGCAAATATAATTACGAACTGTTTAGCCCGCTCGGAGTTGTTTGCAAGAACCTAAATGACGTCTGTCACTTATTCTCATTAACGGACTCCATTAGTCCATTAAAGCAACATTGCTTAGTACGCGCGATTTACCTATGTCGTACTTAAACTAGCTTTTAACCTTAGAAAGTCGTTACGATTCGAAAATGAATTGTTGTTAACTATTATCGGTTTCCAAGCTTATGCATGTTTGCGATGGCTTAGGGGTCATTTGCAATTTGGTCCTGTACCGGTTGTAAGTGTGGTTCTATGCTAGTTGTGTACATGCTTTTTTTCGTTTTTTTCCTTCTTCTTTGTTTTATTGTACTTATACTAAGTTTTAATATTAATTAATAAAAGTTTTGCTTTAAGTGTCAATTGAACTCGACTGTTATTTGTTTAGTTGAGTTTCATGTATAAGTAGATTTAAAATAAATAAATAAATAAATAAATAAAACACCAAGAATAAATTCACTTTTCTCATGCGATGGTAGGTCTAAGAGAAACAATCTATTTTTATTAGGAGGCAGAGAGACAAGCTGGTCCCAACCCAAATTCCTAAGGGCAAACAGCTAGAATTGGTTTTGAATGGATTCAATTGAGTCTACATAAGAACAATGGGAAGGAGACCACACAACCGAGGCATACTCAAAACTTAATTGAACTAAGCATATCTATATGCTTTTTGTAACGTAAGCATACTTAACTTCTTAATGAAACCAACCGCCGAACTAGCTTCACCTAAAGACAGCTCGATGTGCAAACTAAAACGTAATCCTTGGCCGACTAGAACCACTACATCTTTGAACGAATCTACATTTTCCAACTTGTGTGAATCGACGAAATGCTTAGTGTTAAATAACTTCCTCCTTGAGAAAGAAAGCTACTTCCATTTTTTAACATTCCATTTTGTTTAACGAGCATAAAGTAACCAAGTTACTTAAGTCAATTTGAAAGTGATAAGTTTGCGATTCCAAGAAGACAATTAAAACAGTGTAACATCGTCAGCGGAATATAATCAGCGTCAGCGAACATTAATTTATACAACAAATAAAAAACCGACGTCACGGGAAATTCATCCGAGATGATGACGTTAAACCTTGATCTGTTATGAAGAGAGTTATTATTGAAGATCGTTGTGTTATGGTTAACTGGTACGGTAATAATTAATACTAGTTGTCGCAATGATTAATATAAAAAAAAAATATATAAATATATAATATGAAATATAATTTTCGTTTTCTTTTCTTGAGAGAAAAGTAGCCTTATCCCCATTATCATCCCCATTAAAAATCATGGCCGAAAGAGTCTACGGCTTAAGATATCCCCACTCGCTAAGTAGATTTCGTCCATCCGTTCTTCCTTACAAGGGCAAAGCGTGTGTAATTTTTTTACTTGTTACCGTCTGTGGAGTATCCTTGGGACCAAAATTTGAAACCCCCCATATCTCCCGAACTGGCTAGGTCAGCAATGAAAGTTGCGTCAGTCTCTTACAGTCTTTAATCCTTTTAAAGTGGCATTTAAGTGTACTCCTAAAGACAGTAAAGCTCGAAATTCTACGTTTATACAAATGGGACATACAGATGCATCTTGCGTATCTTTCTTTTGATTCCATGAGTTATATTTTAGATTATTATTATAAAAGATTATTTAGCGTGAGCTCTTACACCATCAGTTGGAAGTTGAAATACGCAAGCAAATGCTTTAATATGCATATACAACATATCTATATTTTGTTTTGTGTCACTTAACGTCGTGTTAAAATGAATATGCGGCAGAGTGAGTCTTCTTACGCAAGGTTTAGTATGTAGCAGCACGTTTTCAGAGCCTACCGGGTTGTTTTGATGTTGGCCTGTTACTAAAATGTCATTTACAAGCACTAGAAAACGTTTGCTATGTTCATCATTGAAATGAACGCTACCACCGTCAACTCGGCAGAATTACTATAGCGTACTATATTGCACAACAAGTGTTAGTTACCCTATGAAATGTTTATCGTAACCGTCCTCAACATTTTGCATCTGCGTCAGACGCAGTCAGTTCATTTTGTACGTCTTTGATATACGTTGTATGCTTCTATAGATAGTAATTATACAAGGCAGAGATTATTCTGCCACATATATGCATTAAAATGAACCAGAAACAACTGTGAAAACTAATCTCTTGACAAACAGCCTTGAGATGTCAAGCAGTCAGTCAGAGATTTGGTTCATATGGTAATCGTAATATGTGGAAGACGGAGGGATAGTTGAAAAATATTATGTGACAAATTAATATCGTATGCCCTTGGGTAAGTTCTAATGATGTATATGTTTATTAGAGATAAAAGAGAAAGTCATAGAGAAGTTTATCTGCACAAAAACGCTATAACGATTGCATGAAGCCTTCGTCGAATACAACTCTTTAATGCTTTAAGCACCTGTTTTTTTATGTAACTCTGCAGCAAGCCAATGCTTTATTAAATACGGCTTCTCTGAGTGTTGTGCACCAAAAATAACAGATAAGACTGATGTTTGCATATAACACTACTCTTACAGAGAACATTAAGTTAACGACTTTATATTTTCGTCTTTTAAATAATTGTCTAATACTTGTTCACAGAAGTACCTGGAATAAGCTCACCCTGTTTTTTAGTTGATGACGCATGATCCATTTACACGGAAGTGCTATAAGCAATTTCGAAGGTTAGTACTGCTGGATCGTGACGAATAGGCAATAAGAAATGGGTTGTACTGGTCAAAAGAAGGAATATTACAGAAATAAAAGATACCGAAAAGCTTGTAAAGAGGGTAGGGAGCGTAAAAGCAAATTTGTACAAGGTTCTCTCACTAGCGCTATTTAGCCTTCCGCGTTCCACATTCACCTAATCTAATGTAAGAGATGAACATTATTGTCTACGAAGCTTGCAAGCTAACGAACAAGAGCGATAGTTAAAACCGCCTCATCAACTTCTGTTAGTAAGACTATCATCGACAGGTATACGCCAACCATAATCCGTAAAAACGGACAACGACGAGCATGAAAGCGTTAGCTGTCTAAAAACGTTTGAATGAAATTATGTTCAAATATCTTGCACTTTTATTGCAGACGTAAAAATAAAACATATGTTACGTACCAATTACTTAATATATATTTTAAACAACATTGACACTAATTATTGGTGAAACCCATTGCTCAGACGTTTAGTATTAACGTTTCATTTTCTCTTATTTCCTTGTTTTTTTAAAGCTTACAAATTTATTTAAAGGCGATGCTAACGATATAGGTACAAAATATCATCTTTGCCAATATTTTACTCTTGTGATGTAAGAATTCTTCGTCAAAAAAAGGATACAGTAGTCTAAGAACGATATAAATAATTAGATCCGTAAAGCGCTTTAGCTATTAAAGTAATTAAATTCTTTTCCTTTTTGAATAACTTTCTCATACAAAACCCACTAAGCACGGTACTTAATATTAGGGATCAACTAGACTGCATGTGCGAATATCCCTGCATCAGCTTATCAACATTCACCGTTAATTGTGTGTCGAAAGGAAACGGAAATGTGAAAATTAAAAAAAAAAAAAGAAGAAAGATTCATATAAAACTTGTTGAGCTGTTGCAAATGTCTATTTTCTCTTTCTTCTTCTGATATACATAGAAGTCCTTCGGGTTGTTAACTACAACAACGAAGGGTCAGCGAAATATCAAAAAATGTAGTAATGAGTGAAGAAACGCTTAATTGAGTTTTATGTAATGGGAGTTTAATTAAAACAATTTATGGTTCATTCAGAATTCGGCTGTGTTCAGGATATGCGTAAAATTAATCAATTTGAATATATTATTGAAATCACTCTTTTCAATTTGATAATACTACAAAAGCAAAATTTTTAAATTGTTATACCGTACACAAATTATAGTACAAGAGTATAAAAAGCAAAGTGCGGATGTATGCAACACCCAGAAGGATTTGAAATAGACGCTTGGACCGATTCAGAATCGCTTTATGAATCGGCATAAACTCATTTGCCCGTCTATCCATCTTTTTTGTTTTCTTCTTTTCAACCTGCAAGTCGCACATATTTTGATTAAAGATGATACGTTCATATGTTTCGGCCCAACGACGAACGCTATTGAAAACGGTTGATGTCGGATCGCTTTTTTGACCACTTCCTATACAACATTTCGCCGTGTTGTAGATTATGCAATGATGATGATGGATCGTTTGCCACTACAGAATTCTTACTAACTTTTCGTAGATATATTTGTTCTTGGTTATTTCCAAGGGCTTTTATTTCATTCGATCTTTGATGATATTTGCGTCTTACGCGGTCGATATAACAATCGCCTGTATTGTTAGAGATGCCGTGCCACTTAAACAATGACGTGGTAGAGTTAGTCTCTACAATTTGAAAAGTCTGGTGTTATCGCCAATTTGTTCATTTTTTTTCGCTTCCTTTATCTAGTCCTTGTATATGTGAAGCCCGCCGTTCTCGTCTAGAAACGTTCAACAGTAATGAGAGTTGCCTACTTGGCCGAAAGCCTGGAAAAACACTGACTTAAGAAAAAAACGCCCGCGGCTTTGAATATAGAAACTGAATATTTTTCAAAAGATTCTTAAAGAGTCTTAAAGATTCATTTTTGTTCAACTTTTGTTTTACAGAGCAATCAATAGACTCCGTATTTGAATTTAAAAGCCCATTAAAGACGAAGATGAAGGTAAAGTCATTGGCTATTGTGCACAATCATTTTGGAACTGAAAAAAAGTCGCTTTCCCGTTGAGAACACGCAACGTATTTTAAATAAGTGCTTCATTACTTATTGATGTGATGATTATATAACAGCTTAATAAAAAGGATGTTCCGTACATACAAAAACTCACAAGGTTAATAACCTATAATTTATACGATACAATAAAAAAAACCAAGAAAAAAAAAAGGGAAACAGAAATATAATAGTAATAATCATTTTATCATTATCTCCCTCTCTTTATGTACATATATTGTATGTATATGTATACGTACGTGTATTATATAGATATTCATTACACATTTATTACATTATATCATTTCGAGCGTTTACGTTTATTACACATTCACGGTTATTACGGTTAGTCGCACCAAACAGATGATGGCGATATCAAAAGGCTCTACTGTTACTAAATGAGCTCTCGATAGTTGCTCTCCCGCTTTTATTTTCAAAACCCTTAAAATTTCGTAATTGAAAACACTGCTAGATTAATTATTGATGGAAGATTTCTAATACGGATCAAGCTTGTCTCGCTATTAACCAAAAAGATCGATGTTAGCCGTTCTTTATTCTCAATTAAGAGGGATGGCCAATGTAAGTTAAAATATTTCTTTTTTAGAATATATGGCAAAAGTCCTCTGCTTGAAAGAAACCCCTCCCTTGAACTAAACAGTCCCAGAGGGTTGCCAAGCCAAGTGTATCCCTACAGATAAAGATCTCACATGTTGATTGGTAACCCCCAAAGATATCTTTAGCATACCTTGGAACGTATTTCCAAACAAAGGTACGTTAGTGTAGCTTAATCGAAGTGCTTTGAATGGATATAATGACGAGATCGATTTGAACAATAAAAAGCAACGCAACGCCAACCATTGCATACCCTACACCACTTCATTTTATACAGTTATTCACTCGTTTTGGCAATAATACACCAAAAAGTGCGCATTATCTTCACGCAAAGCCATAATTTTCATGAAAGTTCGGATATTGAAAGATTAGGCTTTCAATCCATGTACGAATTTGCGTTTCGTAATAGCGCCTTATAATGGATCTTCTTAGCCGAACTATCACTCAAAGCTTTCCAGAAAGCCCCTTTCCAAGAAATTTATAAATAAAGACTTGGATCTTCGTATTTTTTGTATAATTATTTATTTATTGTTAATGAATTTCGACAGATAATTGTGATTATAGATTTATAAGTTAAGGACGAAATTCAGCGTGGTGACTCGCGACCCCGACTTTTACGTGGTATCACTTTATGAAAGTTGACTTTCCGGGACCTGTGTTCACTGAAATTCTGTAAAACAGACTTTTATGTTACGGTAGCCAACCTTATTAGCCAATAGGGCCAGTTATTTGTTGCTACATGTCTCCTTACTCGATTTTCTTATTGCAGGTTACGCTAAGCTTCCATGCTCTATCCGTAAAGTTGGGTAATCCTATCTGTTGTTCAGCGAAAGCGGCTACATTAAGGCTAGCGTCCCCTATCCAGTCCAATTAAAATAATTTTTGGACTAACACTTGACGCTTTGCCTGCCGTAATGCAATTGAGAAGCCGATCGTTACAATCATTACAAAGTTGCCATGCTCGTGCCTGTTACAAGCTGGCACGCATATTACATTGTAATATGTATCTAATATGGAGTACGTGTATGTATATTGACTCATATAAGCTTGTTTATTGTTTATCGCTACAATTTCGTTTATGTGCCATGTAAGTGTACGAGCGAGAGCATGTTTTGGTGAGAAAAATGAGCGTGTATACATAGGCAAATAGTAGCCAGTACAATACCTCAGGGGTAGTGTGGAAAATTGAACACAATTGCTGAATAAATTGGAAAAATACATGTAGCAAAACTAGGCAAAGTAATTATAATAATATTTTTCTTTAAATAAATATTGTTTTCTTTACAACAAAATATTTTCAAGAGATAGTAGAAAAATAGAAAAAATGATAAATTTCGAAGAATAAGTAGGAAAAATACAGCAGAAACTAGAAAAAATAATAATAATTACTATTATTATTACAAATATTAATTTTTTGTTAGTAAATCGATAGAAATGATAGAAATTAGACAGACTAATTATAATAAAAATTTTTTGCCAAGAAATAGGTTGGTTTAAACAAATTTTCCATGAAAATACCAAAAGTAAAAACGGCCAAGCATAGAAAAATCAAAAGTCGAATATTTTGCGTGTGTGCTTCCATATAATTGCTTACAACCGTACACAAGTATATCTGCTTTGGCCCGAATAAGCTCACGCAGAGATCTATTAAATATGCACACAGATCTTGATATTGTGTAGTTGTACGTACATTTGTCATATCAATTTCAGTAAATGCTCTCATTTCAGTTGCTTTACTCTCTGTTACTAGCGGTTTTTACTAGTGGTTAATGATTTTGCATCGCAAATGTTGCTAGCGAAATGGGCTATCTTGTATATATAAGAAGACAAGAAATTCCGCAAGCAACATTTGCGCAGCAAAATTATTAAATAAAAGCCCAAGGTAAGCCTACACTATGAACATATGTTTACGATAGTATGCGTACTCAATAGACCTGTAGGTGAGTGTATTCGCACTAAGCTAGGTAAACGCATGTGTGGTTGCGCTTTTTTTTGTTTGCTTAAACAATTATTTGTATGCAACCAGAACACTTATGTGCGGTTGCGCATGCAGCGGATTAAGCTATGTATGTATATGTAAGAAAGCAAAACGCTTGTTTATAGCCTATATATGTTACTATTAATTTTTTTTGCACAAACGCTAATATGAATTAATTTTCGTCATAAAATATCAAAAATGAAGCTTATTTCCGAAGGGCTTACTACTACTGAGATATCTCGACACCATTTTCAACATTTCGTCCTTGGTCAAAACACGCCAGTGTCCAAAATTTCATCAAAATACCTCGACAATTGCAAACTGTAGCTTTAACAAAATTTTACATGGATGGTCACCAGACGGACAGGCAGGTTTAGATCGATTCGGGAAATGATTCTGAACCGATCGATGCGAAAAAGATAGGACTATCTTAAGACCTTCTGCGTGTTGCATACATCCGCGCTAACTAACCCTATAACATAAGCGTGGATATAAGTAATGGATATTGAGCATAAAAAAAGCTAATTACTAAGTAAGATGCATTTTTTGGACTATTATAAGGAATTTTTTCTTAGAGCATACTTTACTAAAAATCGTTGACGTCGAATGTGATAGCGGTCGCTACAACTGAAAGAATCCGTTCGCAAATATTTGGTTGAGTCAACCGATTTATGCTGCCAAAAAATTCAGAAAACCTAAAAAAACAAAGCGCGTGCTTTGAGTACTGAAGAGTTTAGCCTGACGTAAGTTACAACCTGAACTTAAGTTTTACTTTTTACTATTCCTTAAGAGGAATCTGTCGAACGATTGGGTAACGTTGCTTCTCGTGATATCAAGCTCGTGCGGCACTCACCCGCACTGAGTTTTAAATTAAACTAGTCTAATTTGACAAGCGAATAGGTCGCAGATCAGAGTTCATCAAATCAGATCATCAAGTAATAATTTATTTCTAATAATTCATTTTTTATATACAAATATAATATGTCCACTTTCTTAATTACTTCGAGCGCCATTAAGCGTTCTTCCTTCATTCGCATTATATGCATAAACTTTCCACGTTAATCTGATATTTTGAAAGCTGTTTTACATATACAATTAAATTGATAAATGTTGCTTTAAACTTTGCTTGCAAGAAGCCGGCAAGAAACTGAAAAGGTTTCATTTGCACGTCTTACGTCAATTCAGTGTTACTAAACCTGTTTCTTGTTGCGACCACATAGATGGGCTGGATTGTTATAGATTGTTTTAACCTCTTTTGAATGGGACGGGTTCTGGTTGTAGTGTTTTGTCACTTTCAACATTACCTTCTAAAGAAGTATTTATTTGAACGTTGATCTGTTTGGGTTTTACAATACAACTATCACTGGGTCACGACCATAGTACAACCGCATTTATTGGCATCTGAAACTGACAATATAAAACATTAGCTTTCATTCTTCCAATTGTGTAGACATTTTTATTTTATTGTATTCTTATATAAGCAAATTCGGTGTTATCTTCTGTTTGCCTCTTCCAATAGACGGCCGTTTTTAAAGGCCAACAATTTTTAATGCATAAATAAATAAAAACCACATATCGAAGATGGGCCAAAATTTATTGAACAGTGGCAACCTTTGAAGCCTGGCCAGCAGTCCTACCTCCTACTATGTTCATGGAGAATTATTTATTTTTTTCTTTGCGCATAAAAGAACATTGATGCACCCAAAGTTAACTAACTGCCTAGGAGTCAATTGACAATCGGCAAGTGATTTATAATTAGTCATAATATTGGCCGCGGCTTAAATAAAAATAAAATTCCATAAATTGAATAAGCACTTGAAGGTAAAATAAAACAATGAATGTAAGTTTGAATACAGAATTTTTCCCAAATTTTAAGAAGGCAACTGACAGTGTACAGTCAAATCCGGATTTTGGAATGGAAAATTTTAATAATTAGAAAAGGCGACACGCAATCGATCTATAAGACAATGTCCCTCCGACCGATTTTGCTGAATTGCGCACGGTAATTCTAATTAATAGTATATTAATTGTTAATACTTCCCTTACAGGTTGTTGGAATTATTTCTTTATCTAATTTTTATAAAATTTTTGTCTTATTCGTTACATGAACATTAGAAAAAATTGATAAGTTTTCTAAAGTTTTTTCAGGTGTATCGCGTTTAAAAAATGTGTGGAACGAGTTTACAAACTAACATTGCTCCTCCTTGATTATATAGTGATTTACATGTAAGTATGTTATATGTATGTATATTAATTAAAGTAAAATTTATTTGAAAAGTTCGTATATTTTTCATAACTACCTGCTTTTATAACTAAATGCGTCAGTATGTTTACCTCGTTACTAAATGTCTTCAGTGATGCCTGATACCAATATTTTTGCCTCGCGTGTAATACATCGGGTTGTGTACAATGTTGGTGACACTTACTTTTTCATTGTTTCCAGACTCATAGAAAAGATTACTCCTTCTAAGGAAAACACACATTCGTAACATGAAATTCGATCCTTATCATAACCGTCTCAGCTAATATAGTCTAAAACGTATCTATATGTCTTACTGTGTTTCCGTAACTTATCTTATGCTACATGCACCGTTCCTTCATGCTAGTTCCCATTGACAAAAAATATCTAGGCAACTGCTAAGTACATCAAGAACTCGCCGCTTCATCAACCTTTTCGCTTTCATCGACATCACATACTATCTAGTATCCTGTGTCAAGCGGCGATGCTGTTAGCAAGTAGTAATTCCAGAAATCTGCAAGAGCTCTCATTTGTTTGCGACCAATTTTGCTTTGAAGCTCACCAAATTTTTTTCTTTGTCCCTCTTCAAGGTAAGCAACCACTTGCTATGAACAGCGTTTCGCAATTGAGAAAGTTCGGGCAATTTCAATGTATCATTTTTCGTTAATGGTAGAGATTATTTTGGAAGACTTTCGGCCATTGACCCTTATGTTCTGCTGCGGCCGATTTTGAGATAATGTGTTCATAATGGAAGTATGTTAGCCTCTTGATATTGGTTACATGATTTTTATTATATCTTCTTCCGTTAAATTTTAAAAATGGTGACGCATTCAATACAGCTTGATGCAATGGTTCATCCGTAACCACGAAACGTTCTTTGTCATTCCCAAGTTTTTACGCAAATCAGTGAATGCACAGGGTTTTCATATCTTTAGACTTGCGTACGACATTTTTAGTATCCTCCCGTTCATATGTATGATGGGCGAGAAAAATCCGATAAAGCGGCTAGGTATACTAGAATTTGGATTTGGTGTATACCTGCGATCCGGAGTTATTCATAATAGATTAATTGAGTAACCATAAATATAGTTTTAAAATGAAAACCAACACATTTCAGCTTTTATAGATATCACTGTGGCCCACTACTTATACATTAAGTACGGCTGCTTAAATGCGCTTGCAACAGTAAATCCAGAAGCTAAGCAGCAATAATTCATTCTTCGGCGAACACATCTAAGCCAGTCATTCATTTGACTAACCAATCTAACAATTTACCAGCGTAACAGTCACCCACCCAATCAGCCAGTCAGCCAGCCCACCCTTTTATGCCAATCATCTGAGCATGTAAAGCAAGACGTACCTTTCACTTCAGCAAATTGCTTGAACACATGCTACCAAGTGTTAAATGTAATATATAGGCAACATATTCAATTGAAAGTCTGCCTTTGTGTCCCTGGGTGTGTGCATCTGTGCAATATGTTTTAACATCTGACATGACTTGCAGGTTTTCAATACATGCACGTAGAGAAATATAAAATCCTCTTTCAGAAAGGTATAAAATTTTAGTTAAAAAAAGAAAATTTGTTTCTCCTCGTTTGAGAATCAAAAAAAAAAAACCAAAAATAAATTCGAAAGAAATTTGATTGAAATTTTGTGTTGCCCCCAGAAAATCATGCTGTTGAAGTTATTACACAAGCACACCCTAGTTAAATATGGACTACTCTTTACACGTGTGCCAAATTGCTGTTATTGAAAAACTAAAATCTGATTAAGAATTATTTCTAATATAATTATAGTTATGCAGTTGCTGTTCTAAAAAAATTTCAATTTATTGATAAGAACAAATTTGTAAAGAGAATTTTAAAAGGGCAAAATAATGGCTTTTCTATAAAATTTACTACTATTTTTTAAACTGTCATTCCTGGAAGATGTCGTATGTTATCATATGTGTTTTCTTTTTCTTTTTTTTTTCTTTTTGATTGAATATTTTATGTATAAGTTGTTATCTGTTTATCCTACGCATCCCACCTAATACTTCTATAGTGTTTGGTGCTGATATCATAATTGTTTCTAATATCGTGCTTCTTGACTATACCCTACTTTATACTATATTATATATATCAAGCATTAGACCGTAATTGACATTTATATTGTGTTTGATAATCTTTCCGTGTTTAATGTTTGTGTCTCACATGGCTATTATGGTTTATTGCATATATTAGTTGATATTGATATCGTAATTATATTCGATGTATTGCCATTAGTTTGATGTCATAGTTTGTTCTACTAACACGATTTCTGCTTATGCCGCCCTACAGTCTTTTAATCATGCCTTTTTTTGGCATTTGGAATTTGTACTATTTGACTAACATATCTTTCTGCATATCAAGCGAATACATTTGTAATCTGAAAAATGTTTGAAGCGTCCACTAAATTGTGCTTCTGTTTTTAAATATTGCATTTAAATTATTTATTTACTCATCCGCCTGAGTAGCCGAAGGCGAGGAATGTCGACTAGCAAGTCAATGGTCGTGGGTTCGAATCTCAAGTGCGGTAGAGTTTTTAATAAAAGCCGACAGCCAGATGCTAGTGCTTTTAAGAGTTTAATCTTAGAATTTATTTCTCTGTCGAAATTAATAATAATAATAATAATAATAATAATAATAATAATAATAATATATATTTACACAACATCGATCTTTAACAAAGTTTTCCGACAAAAATCCGACATTTTTCTTCTGCCAATGATGGAGAGTAACCGATTACTAAAAACCACTCAAGAAATTTTAGCGACTTCATGACCTTCACATAAATCAAATTCATTTTGTTGACGCGACTTTCCAATAACTTATTAAAAAATTGGTTTTTATTATTGTTATTATTATTATTTTTTTTTATCCAGCATTATCTAGTAATGCTACACAAAGTGTGTTAACCAGTGTGCTTATCTCTCAGTCTACGTGTAATATTTTTCGGGCAAATTTACATCTATGTAATAACGCTACTATGTCAAGAATGTCATAATATTGGCCTCATATCAAATTCAATCGTTGTCTCACTTGGTTGTTTGTACTTCAGGTCTTCTGAAAAACTGTTTTCCTGTTTTCTAAATAATAGTTTCTCAAGTGTTATTTTTATCACCATTATTATTTTAAATTTTTCGCTTTAGTTGCTTTATTTTCAGGGATCATATCGGAAAATGTGAAGGGAACTACCGCTAAGCAATCAACGAGAAGTTTTGCTATTAAATATGTCATCATTATTATGAAATATAAGAATATTGGCAAGATATTCGCCCTTCAAGTAGGTTCGAAAATTAAACTTACTCCTTAATATATTTTCTACCCATGAACAAAATCAATATCAATAAGAACCGATTTTAAAAGTACGTCAACAGATATATGTATTAGATGGAATATGCCTTCGCATTTTTATTGAATTATTTTAAAAATTGTCCTATGTACATATTGCGGTAAGAGTTCGCGAAGCAAGGTGATAAAGAAGACCAGTTATCCTACTAATAACTCACTTTACAACTAATTTATATGGACTGTGTTCATGAGTCACATTTAGTTAATTCTCACGTTTCTAATGAAAATCCGAGCATTGACAGTTAAAAGTTTCCCTATTGTTTTATTTGCTTATTTTTTTGGAAGTTTTTATGATATTATTTGCTTATATTTCTAGGACTCTTTTGAGTAGAAGAAAGCCAGCAGCTTTAAACGACGACGGAGAGTGAGTTGTAAGTGTGATTCATGCGATAATGTTTACTTTAAACGTCTTGGCCTGATTGATTGAATTGATTGTAGGTTTATTTATTTTTTCTCACATTGTCTTATTGAAAACGATCGGACAATAAAAATTAGCTGCGCTTTCCTTCTTGACTTGTTGAACGAGGGAAGAAGCAATGGAGGAAAAAAACGAAGTTCGGAAAAAAGCACATTGAGTAATATAGTGAGATGGAAGAATATAAAAAATAGGAAAGAGATAAGGGCAAATGAAAAGATAAAAGAGGTGTAAAAAAGCTTTCACTAATGGAAAAATGCACCTTAGGCTTCACATACTTGGGACTTTGTTTGAATTCGAAGAGGTGATTACTTTATAGTGAAACGTAATAAAAGTCTTCAAGTTCGCTATTCATTATTCGCTTTGCTTTATTTTATGTTATTATTTAATTTTCGCCGATTTTTCAGTTTTGTTTATTGCATAGTTTTACATAAATGAACTTACTTTATCATATTTGTTACTTAAAACGGGATTATTAGATCAGATTAAAAGATCAGATTACAACCGAATGAAGCTGTAGCTAGACTTACATTGGAGTAGGTCAAGCTTTGGCTCGTGAAGACTAATAAAATGAGTAGAGTAAGATAACGTAGATTAATACTTAGAATCCCATTTAAGTGGGTTATATTAAGTAGGTTATATCATATATGTACATTGTGTTGAACATACAAAGCATGCATAGATTAAATGATAAAAATAATAAGTAGCAATACCTGCCGGTTTAAATGTCAAATTTAAAGGTAGTGACGAATCGTAGAACGAAATTATTGCATGCGATTGATTAACCTATTCTGCGTAAACTTTCTGTTCTAGCATTCGCCTTGGTATAGCCAATTATAAATTCAAGCATGAGATATATAAGAATATTAATATTTAGAGATAAATTTTATACAGAAATATGATAGCAAAGCAAAAAATTTGTTTTTCCTTTCTTAAAATTATGGGATAACGTTTAGCAAAGTAGACTAGGAAAAAGAAAAAACCGAAAAACCTTTTCAAAACCATCTATACATTAGTATGAATAAACTAGCGAGTTGGCGCCAAACTGAACTTTCCTTAGTTTTTCATTAAAACGAACATTTTTTCTTTGATTTAATCAGTGTTTCTAACTTCACTCGGTTGGTTTGCCGCCTATAGAAAGGGTAGGGGAAGAGTGCAAAAACTTTGTTTTTTTCTTTTCAACAAACATTTCCATCCACAAATGCAAATATCCGTAAAGAGATAGAAATGCAAGCTTTTTTTTTTTGAATGTGTAAGCTTAGAATTTCAATTCATATTCAAATATCTTCTTCTTTTTTTGTTAATATACAGGTAGGACATATAGGTACTTTGCATTAAGTGCTGGGTTTTTATACAAAATGTTTATTCATTTATTATAAGAGCAACAACAGAAAAAGTATCGTTGTCTGTTACATATTTAAGCTCAATAAATATATACAGTAATTAGCAGCTGATTCACAATGGCGCAGAAGAGATACTATTTTTTGGAAGCCATAGCCGTTGTTCGTATTCAGTTAACTGCAATTTTCATAATGTAACCAAATAAATCTGCGTATTTTAACCGATAAGGCTCGTTTAAGATTAAAATCAATAGACCGCTGGGAAACTTGTATAACAAAACTCTGTCTACGTCGTATGTTTTGATTAACGACTATTGCTATCAATAATGGGGATAATGGGCAAGAGAAAAAAATGTCAAATTTCATCAATGTCTTCGTGTATATAGTAAGAGAGAGAAGTCTTTAGGTATTGGGTGGTATTTTGATATTTTAATCTGTACGTAAAGAGAATTTGTTACAAGCGAGATATATATAACAGTGTTTTGGTTTTCTCAATCCTGATTAAGGGTAGTAGGAGTTCAGGGCTTTTGGTCGCATTTTCTCAACTCCCTTTATTATAGGGTTCCTTACTGATATTTTCCTTTAACGCTGATAGCATCCGCTGCCTGTTAGCAACATTGTTGATTTAATGATTGCTTAAAACTCTCTTATAATCAGAGATAGCGTAATCAGGCTAATGCCTCTTGATAATGGTATATTATTTTCAAAGTATTATTTTTGTTTATTGCACCGTATCGTAGCTTCAAATGATACCTATATTGAAATCATTACGGACCCTAATTTGTATACTGTAGATGTAGGTTGTACTAGGGTAGCATACTGTCTCTGCTTTAGCTTTATTAAGAAGCAATAGAGATTTCTTAGGCGGTCAACGTGGTCGATCAAAACCGTATACGATTCCTTTAATGTTAACTCTCGTTTCTTCTACACATCTAGGTATATGTAGATAAACATTTTTTTCAACTATCAGCCAAGGTAATTTGTAGGAATGAAATATATTTTGCAACTACATTGACTTTAAGAACTAAAAACCGCATGCAGGTCCTCTTCTGTGGCAAAACGAGTAAAAGTTTGTAAGTAACATTTAATTTGAAATGCATTTTTGTTATTAAATATTATAAGAACAAAAGAAAAAAAACCAGTTGACATTTTATCGCCTTATTACGTTATATTGATATGAGCATACGTTTGTTTGTACGGTCTTACATCTTAAAATATTAACGTAAAATTAATTAGTTCAACTGTAATTCATATGTAACACAAAATTGTTTGCAAAAAGAAATAATAAAGCAGAATATAAAGCAGAATATGAAGCAGATAAACCATAAAAGTTTTATAACAAGACTGTGAATATAAGTATATCTGCTATATATTTAAGTAACTAAGTAAGAATGTAAGCATTATGCAAAAATTAAAATTTATCAAAATTAATAAAATATACATAGCAATGCAAGTGAGGAGGATTGACAATTTTTAACGCCGAGGAAATCGTTCGATAACAATAACGACGAACAATAATGTAACGCCGTAACAATCTGTGTCTACTTAAGCCAATTTTATTAGCTAGACTTTTTTGACTTTAGTGTAGCTGAACTTGATTCGCGAGTGTGAATGGAATTATCTAGCATTCCTAATAAACTAAATCAATGGCCAAAATTCATGTAAGCAAGTATATTAGTTAACTTAACAACAATTACATAGAAATGAAGTAAAAGTAAAAAACTCTCCAGCCAATATAGTGACAAATAAAATCAGTATATTTGATAGAAAAGTTACATTTTAACAACGTCTCAAAAATTAGGCAAACCTGAATATTGTGATTAAGTAAGGATCGCAATAGTTCTTCTTTTTACTTGGGAACGCTACGGGCATTCCATGTCTTAATTTCTTCAGTCATTAATATAGGAACGTTCAGGTCAAGCCAGTGATTACTCCAAATTGGTTAGCTTTAGTCTTACAATTTTTTAGGTTATTAATTAACGCAATGGTTAGTTTGTTTATCTCTTCTAGAGAAAGTAGATTATTATTGCGTTCGCTCGGATAGTGCTGACTCCAAGCAACAGGAAGAGAAACAACAGACTTTTGATTCAAAGGAAATTGAATATCATAGTTGC
>NW_023998556.1:947563-980529 GCF_014805625.2 Glossina fuscipes
TAAAGTAAAAAATGCTATAATTTTTGGTTGGCCGCTAACATTCTGGGCGTGTATAGACTTAATACGATGTTCCCGAATAATTTGAAATTTTCCAATCGTTTTTCGTTTTTATACAACGACAATAAAACGGAAATAGTATTGATAACAACAATATCTAAACTGTTAGTAAAAAGGAAAGGGCAATCCGCACACTTTGATAAAGTGCGTGTATGCATGCCTTTATTTTTTTACCTTTTACGAGAAACCTCAACAATAGCCTCGAACACGGCCACTGTGCGGAGTTCATAAAAGTGTCAACAAGTCGATGGCTATTATCAACCAAACACACATGCACATACGCACTAAACACTCTTTTGCCTTTTGCCAACTTTTCGGGAGTCTCGGTAACATAGTTAGCGATGTGTATGTTGTGAATATTTTCACACCACGACAAAGCTATTCACAATAAGGTAAAAAAGAGAAAAAAATGTGTGGCAGAAAGCAAAAAAAAATAACAACAATGAGAAATAAAGTAGTGGACATTGTAAAGAGCCGCAAACTGGCGGCAAACATGAACGGTGTACCCAAAAGAAAGAATAAAAACATTTTGAAACATATACACACGAACATAACTGTAGACTGTAAAAAAATCTAAAAGTTATCGAAAGAATGCAGTAAATGGCATGAATGTTAAGTGTTGAGGTCTTTTACCAAACACAATATTCGTCCTTTGGGGAAAAAGGACGAAAAAGCTCGTCATTTTATACTTCTTTTTATTACCTTGAGTACCGTGAACCACTTTTAAAACATTTACTTTTTGATCCAGATCCAGGCACTGACTTATGCGGCCGTTCGGTCTGCTGTTCTTAACTTTCTTACAGTGGAGAAGGCCAGGATAAAGTGGCGTTATAGAGAGATTTGCCATACAGGCACGCTTGTTACCGTTCATACTTCCATTACGTCTTACATACTTACAGGATCAAGTATACATAATCAATCAATGGCTTGCCAAAACCGCTAAAAGTAAATATAAATCCAGTAAAATTCGTTTTCAATCATCTGGGGAATCCTTGAAAAAGTTAAAAGAGCAAACTGCATCATAGCGGAGTCATTAGATTTTATTGTAGGCAGATCAGCCGATGGCCAACGCACTTTGCACTCGCATTAGGTGAACATCTTCGCTGCTACTATACACTTAGGCAGGCTGCGAATTTTAATATGTAAGGATATTCGGTTCAAACTTTCAAGCAAACGTACTGCGTATAGATCCATCACTAGACCCGCAATTGACGCCAAGAGAAAAACTCATTATGCTACGCTAAAAATATTGATTACTTACTGTGTGAATCAAATAGGCAAACATAGAGTGTGCTCGTTTACTGTGAGACATCTGAATTAAGTTCACACTGTATTCTTAGCCGGCATTGGTTTTTATACTTTCGAAATTCTGGATATTTAACCGCATTTTCAAATTTAAATTTTTTCCAGTTTACTTTTTTAGGTGTGATGAGGTTTTTATATTCAGCTTAGCTCAATTTTGTATTCCTAAAATATATTTTATCAGTCATACGGCATGTTTTATCTTTCCCTGTCACTTTATATTTTTATAATATTTTATTTTTTTAGAGGCCTTCATAGATTATGGTTACAAAAAGTAAAATTTGTCGTACATTTTCTATTGGGGAATTGGGCATCCAAGATGCATTCTGAGGTTTATCTATTTTTTTTTTCCCATTCTATGTTGAAACGAAAAATCAAATCAAGTTTAACTTAAAATTGCTTTGCACTTCTTTTACTTTGTTGTTGTTATGTTTTGCTTTTTTCTTAGTCTTGTCTTTTTTGCGGTTGTGTGTTGGTCCAGTTGGTTAGTCGTTTGCAGTTGTGAGTATCGGTGAGTTTGTGTCCGTTGCTATCAGCACAACATTATTTAGTGTACAAAGTATTTTCTTTGGTTTGCTTTCTGATTTATGCAATTTTATGCGCACACACATATGTGACATTTTTTGTTTTTTTTCTTTACTTTTTTCTGTTTCAAACACATATCCTTTTTTTTTTTAATATTTTGTTTCTGTATGCATAAGTTTATTATACGTAGGGTTTAGAGGATATTTACGCAGTACAATGTAGTAAGGTAACGTCTGCTTGTTCACATTTAACTGACCTCATGCTCTTATTTAAATAATTTATGCATTTATGTGCTACATAAATCTGTAAGGATACGTATGGGTCCAGCATGCATGCGTATGTGTGATCGTATTGTTTTGACTTTTTCTATTTGGCTTCATATATGTTTACATAGTTTTTCATTTTAATTTTTTTGAAATCTTTTTAAAGCTTTTTTCTAAAAGAAAATAAAATAATAGCAAGAATTTGTAAATGCAAGAATGTCCAGCAACTGGAATTTTCCATGCAGTGCTAGATTAGCATATTCCTTGAAATAGATATTTATTTTCATCAATATTTAAAAGTAATTTTGAAAAGGATTTTTAAAGCGATGACACAAACTAAACCCTTCTTTCCAATGCTGTTGTTTCTTATGCACTGTAATCCACCTAAATTATTCAAAGGGTTGACTTTTATTCCTCAGTTAGCAATATAAAGAGGTTGTCATCTTGCACTATAGAGGTTCTTAATCTTTGCTGAAAGCTTTTCCATGAGCTACTGAAAATTTTAATAGATCAATTATTCAAAAAGGTTAATACAATTGTATTAGCATTAATATGCTTTAAAGCGTATGCTTCTGGCCAGCGTGAAAATCTATCTATCTATATATTGACAACAATATATATCGACGGCCTTTTGATGTTGGCAAAAGTCCAACCAGATCCAAATGAACTTGTTCAAATCCGCCTCCGCGCATAGGAAACTGTTAATTTAGTATGTGTTCAGTGCATTAATTACGAATTCTCGCGAAAGAGTATCTATCACTACGTTAGCTTTGCCATACATGCATCGAATATCATTTGTGAATTCAAAAATATATTCGAAGTTTCTTCGTTGACTGAGTGTTGTGACAAGTTATCCACAGCTGTATTTGAAGCCTAAAACTATTAAAATTATTAAACCTATTAATGATAGAAAAGCCTCATTGATAAAGTGGTTTAACATAGCCTTTAAGACAGGTGCATCTTTAATAAACTCAAATTATATGATAGCGTTATCGTCCTATAACAAAGTCTTAACCTTTCATTTGATTACTTTGTTAATGACGTTCGGAATCGAACTGGTATACTCTGCTAATTTAAGGTATGTGTCTATGGTAGTAATTAATCATTGCCACGCTTTTTTTACTTGTTTAATATACTTAAAACCATCGAAGTTCTTAACGGCAGTCTTCTTGTCCTGAGAGGATCGAAGACCTTCTCTAGAGATATTGTGCCCTAGAAAATCTATATTTCATACCCCGGCTTAAGGTTTAAGCCATAATCGTTGGGGCTATCCAATACCCGTTTTAAATGTGTTAGGTGTTCTGGCTTAGACTCACTGGCAATCAAAACATCGTAAAATCATGTAAAATTGAGACCCTTAAATATCTCATTCTCAAAATCTGCCAAAGGTTTGTGCTGCGTTTGATTTGGTGATGTGCCTTTGCTAAATTTAATTTCGAGAAACTAAATTTGTCTCTAAGGTTCCAACTAAAATTCTGAATATAAAATCTCCGCAAGAGAACCAATCACATGTGGCTTCTTTTGGAACCAAACGCAATCAGGAGACAACAGATGAATTGGATTGCTTACATTTACCTCAAATAGTAATTCGAGTTGTTCTCTTGTAATGCTATATTTGACAGAGTTGTCGCTAATCGCCTTAGTTTTGAAAAAGGAAGCACATATCAGTTGTCAATCTGTGAACTGTTTTATGTTTAACAGTTTCGGTCATATAATCCGGCTCCTCAGTTAAACTGGAATATTGCTTTAATAATTTGTAATTTTCAATTACAAGTACTTTAGATAATGAAATTTTGTACATGGCCATTTATTTCAGATATGGCAGACTTCTTATTTGAAGGATCTATTAATTGTTTATTATTGATATCAATTTTCTGAGGAAATCTGCACCATTTATTTGTTTATAATTTCAAATGGTTCACCTTAGAAACACAAAAGGGAGTTCACGGCGAATATATAAGTCTATATTTATAAGTTACTTGCCTTCCTTGGGTTATCCCTGGACGAAGACCTACGGTGAAATGTAGATCTAAGTCGTTGATTTATCTGTGCTTGGATACCGTTAATTTCAAGCGTTACATTGTTTAGATCTGGCATATCAACATCTTAGGTATGAGTATATTTTAAATAGCTAAATTACTTATATTTATCTGAGAATGATTTTTCACTTCCACTTTTCAAACCTCTGATGGGCTGCAGTCATCCATATCAGAATAAGCTGAAACTTCGAAGAGTCGAAGTTTTACTGAACAGGAAAGAGTTTCTCTGTTTGTTGATAGATATTTATTAAAGTTGAGTGAGCAAATGCGTCTGGTGTTTACTAGTGTCTGTGTTTTGCTGTTTACTATTGTTATGGAATGTGAGATCTATTTGTCTTGCTGATACTTGCGGGTGTATTCAGTGGAGTTTACTATATTTTTTTTCTGAAGATGAGCTTCTGAAGAGGATTTATATGTATATATAACTACATGTAGATATAATAGAATCTGTATATAGGTTAAAGTGTCTATATATCTAAAATTGTATTGAAATGGCAATATATACACAACATCATGTGCGTACATAAAAGTGCGTACTTAACAGTAAATAAACACAACATATGTGTATATAACAGTATATATCTATCAGTGAATAATCACAATTTACATATGTCTGTATATACATAAAAAAATATATATAAGTATGTATGTAATTATATTATATATATGTATAAATATAAGTTGGGTGAATGAATTTCTTCGCTTTAAAAAAAGATATCTGTTGGGCCCATGAGGCCCAACTGACCTTTTTAAATGAAAATGAGTTCTGATTTTAAACAATGTTTACCGACAAACTGCACTGAACTGTACTTGGCTTACATAGTTCATTAATAAAATATGTTCATATTACTTTTATGTAGTATATGATTACAATATTGCAATAAATGCTGAATTGTATTTGCATTAACCAGCGTTGATTAACCCATTAGGGGATTAAAGTTTGACCCGTTGTAGGACCGTCAACTCTCCCTTCCTCAAAACAAAGCGTTCCGCAGAATAACTTCTGGCTAGAATGGTTACACGATCGCATATTCGTTTCCAAGTCACACTTATTTTGATGACCATCGTAATGGTACACAAGAAGATTGGTGCATTCGATATGAGAGAGAAATTGGCATCGGCTAACAGACTCAGAATATGTTTTATATTCTGTTCGTGGAATTCGTGTAGGAAATTAGTGTCAATCTTGTGTGTTCCTTCATATATGTTTGTCAACAGAGGAGGAAACGCTTGTTGGCTTCTTATTCATTCATTCGCAAATTTTCTTTTCCCGATCTCAATGTGTTATTGAAAATTCGATAAGACAAGTTTCTTCACTGTGGATCATGTTTATCTTCGAAGAAACATTTCCCCTGAAATCGGCAACATATATAAGATCGTCATCTATTTGTTCAATTCCAGTTTCTTTGTTTGAACGGAATTGATTCCCCTGAAAATTCTTGACAGGCGGACAGTATCCGAGGTTTTTTTCTATTTTTCTAAAGGGCAAATCGTAACGGTATTAAGCAGTAGGCGGTGATTTTTGAAGACTTATATGTTATCGTGGTTCATAAGAGCCATCTCGTATTCCAGATCAACGTAGCGATTGGTGCATATCGCTGCACTGAGAATAATTTTATTGTATCTATTACGATCTACCTTTGGTACTGACACAACTTATAATAGCGATGTTTCATTCGAAAAAATACCTGGCTTGCCGTATTTGATAGCTTTGATTTTATTACTATATGGGAGCGATTCAACCTCAAAAGTAATTTCGTGGATTTCCTCCATGTCCAATAAGTTAGTTTTAACAAAGCACCTTTTAACAAGTTAACACGCTCGTACATTTTCTAAATATGCTCTTTTATTGCCATTATTTGATATAATGCATCTCCGACTATTTCTTCCGACTCTGAGGCGGAAATCTTATTGTCGCATCTGTTGATTAAGTCGTTCATTTTCTTAACCAATTCGCTCGTCGCAAATAAATTTTTTTTTGGAACACACTGTTGTTGGTTGTTTCCGATCAATCTTTATTAACTTTAGAGCACCTTATTCCAATCTGAAGAGTCTGGGTTTCCAGCAATAGCTACCCAATCACCAGATCTTAACTTCTTACCACTCCTTTGATGGTTCTCATTCGGTCGTACGTTTTCTTAAGTAGATAGTCAAACATCTTTTTTCCCTTCACATTCCTTGCCTTTGTGGTAAAAGCAAGCATTTGTTTAAATTTCTACAATTGGATCACATGTACGATATTTAGGTGTCCTATCATATTTATTGAGCTTGCAAATCTCGCAGTTTTTGGTCCACTCTTTGATCAGACTCCTTCTCCCCTCCAAAGGAATTAAAATATCTTCAAAATCTGTAGCCCATTTTTCTGTAAGTTTCGGTGGGCTCGCTTGTCTTCATTCTTAGTAATTTTACAAATCATCTTAGAGTCGGTTATATCTTCGCCACCCGACGGTAATCCTGATTTTGTAAGAAGAAAAATTTGACTGAAATACCTTATTAAGTATTGGTTTAAAATATTCTGCCATCTCTATTCCATTAGTACAATTTGGGCTATAGCGTGTCCTCAGTAATTTTGCAAGGGTTTGTGAATTGATTTTCTGGAAGCTAATCCCATCCCCTGAAACAATGCAAATTTGTGCCGTGGAATTTTTTAGTTTTCTTTTTTTTCTTCATAAACTAATTTTGTTGTTTTCAATGGACATGGATTGCTTATTTACACCGTGTCGTGCGAAAACAGGCCCTAAATCTGAACGATTCAGTTCTTGTTGACTGTGTGCTCGTTTTGGACATGCAAAATTTGCTGGTATTATCGTGCTGTTGATGCAGTCCTTGACCCTTCTAAAGATTTACGATGGTCATGTCCTGACTGCAGAAAGCGGGACATTGATTTCTACAAACTCTTCACGGAGACGAGAAATTGTTTTTCAGATTTAAGCGAAAAGCTCGGTTTCTTGTGGGAGAAATTTGAATTAATTAAGACTAGGTTTGATGAGTGTCGTTATACTGCGCAGTCATCTTCCTCTCCAGCTAACAAAGTTTCATCTCGTAGCGTAGGGTGTGGTTCGTTGCCTCTGAGTTCTCCTAAATCCGTTTCGTCAATGCAAGTAAGCGATTTCTCAAAGTCTACAAAGAATGTTTGAGTTTCTGCTACTGTTGAGTCGGTCGGTAACATAAAAGTTACAAAAAAGCCGGGAAGTTTTTCTGGCTTAAGCTATGCTAAAGTGGCAAGGCTAGCTCCTCCCACTGATATCACCCAATCTTCTCAGGCGTCATCGCCTAAAACTAATAATGATAATAGTAAATATACCTCTCCTCCTGGCTGTTCGAATGTCAACGCCGGTCGCCAAACTAGGCACGTCGCACAAGCTGCTCGTGCCAGTGTGGTTACACCTTCTATATTTTCCCCAACTCATAACTTCCCATCTGTGGACCCTGCTGCTTCTAGTACAGATGACATATGCTTGAAGGCAATTCCTCCCAGAAAGGCAATATTTGTCTCAAGACTGGCACCAGATACATCTGTTGATAACATAAAAAGTTATCTGGCAGCGAAAGCCCCTTCTATCAATTTAAAGCGCGTTAGTATTTGCAAGTTGGCTCCTTCTCAATCTAGAGATATCTCATCTTTTAAAATTCTAGTTCCGACTGATTTGATGTTAAATAAGCTTTTGTGACCGGTTGCATCCTTAATTAAGGAATTCATCCCCCGGGGTCGACCCCGTAATGCTAATGCAGTAGCTCTTTCCCCTTCAAAAAACTAAATAATTCCTTAGGCTCATTTTCTCTCATTTATCAAAATGTTAGGGGCCTAAATTCAAAAATTCGTTCCATCTTCCTAAATTCAGTGAGCACTGAGTTCTCCTGTTTGTTCTTCGCTGAAACTTGGTTATAGCCGGATCTACATTGGTCTGAACTTTTCCATAATTCGTTTCAAGTTTTCAGAAACGATCGATTGTATCGCAATGGTGGCGGGGTTTTAATTGCATTTCTTCGGCAGTCCCCTCCTATTCATTTGAATTTCCAACTACTCCCGACGTTGAATTTATCGCCATTCGAGTGAAATTTCCTAATAAACATTTATATGTGACCTGCTCCTATATTCCCCCAAATTGGGATATTTCCATATATAAGAAACAGGCAGCATCCATTTTCGAAGTGGCCAAGCAATCTAAGCCTACTGATATAATCATTGTGTTGGGTGGCTTCAATTTGCCTCAAGTCACTTGGTATTACAGCGATAGTTCTGGCTCTTTGATTCCTATCTCAACATCTGATAGAGCAGTTGTGTCCTTTAATGAATTATTCGATTATAATTTAGTTCAATACAATGGTACCCCAAATTGCAATGGTAGATTGCTTGGTGTTTGCTTTGCCAATTTTCCTGAGATTTGCGTTAATCGTTGTCATCCGTTTAGTTTACGTGAGGATCCATATCATCCAGCATTGGGTATTTCCTTTCATTACAAGCATGTTGGTTCGTTGAACTTCTATAACGTTCCAAATTCAAATTTTACATATAAATTTTATGATTTCCATAAAATCAATGTTTCCATGCTAACAATATTGTGCGTGATTTCTCAGTGGGAAGTATTGATAGCTTACTGTCGTCGTTCTACAATATATTAAATCAAGCTATTTCTGCATCCGTTCCGATCAAGCAGTCCCGTCCTCGAAGTAAGTGTCCCCCGTGGTTTAATAAAACAATTAAATATTACAAGAATAGGAAAAACAAGCTTTTCAAAAAATTTTCGAAAAGTGGTTCTTCTTTCGACTATTTCGCTTACCCTGTGGCAAGGCATAAATTTAATTCCCTCAACCGCCAATACTATTGCAGATACCTTCAGTTTGTTAGATCCTTCCTGTTTGCTAATCCTAAATACTTTTTTAAATTTGTTAACTTAAAAAGAAAAATCTCCATAAATCCCTCGCATATGTCTTTTAATGGCTTCGAGTCCTCGGATGATTTTGAAATCTCGAATCTCTTTGCGGAATACTTCCGACAGGACTTTTCAACTGCCAATTTTGATATATCAGCAAACTATCCATATCCAATTTCTAATTTGATTTCAATTCGTAACTTTATTATATCTGAAAATGACGTTTTTGAAGGATTGAGCTCTCTAAAATATAATTGTCCGCTTGAACCTGATGGAATCCCCTCATGTGTACTTATATCTTGTGCTGGCGAGCTATGTGGTGTTATCTCAAAGATTTTTAACAAGTCCTTGAATTTAGGTGTTTTCCCTTTGTGTTGGAAGACTCGTTTTCTTATTCTATTCACAAAATTGGAAGTAGGCAACTTGTAGACAACTACAGGAGCATTGCCAAGTTGAGTGTCTTGTCGAAACTGTTCGAGCGAATTGTGGCATATAGCCTTTTCCATGAAATCGTATATTTCTCCTCTCCAACATGGTCTTCGAAAGGGAAGGTCTACGGTCACCAATCTGTTGGAGTTTACTTCTCATGTTTTCAAGGCTTTTTTTAGTGGCTCTCGCAGTGATGTCACATACACTGACTTTAGCAAAGGATTTGATTTGGTTAACCATAGACTACTTATCTTTAAACTCCAAGCTTCTGGCTTACCTTTCTTCTTAGTGGAATGGTTAAGCTCTTATCTGCATGGTGGATCATTCAAGGTTTTGCTTAACCTCATTACCACGGATGAATTCCACGTGACGTCTGGCGTTCTTCACGGTAGCCACTTAGAACCCATTTTGTTTAATTTACACATCAATGATTTGCCCTCGGTGATTAAGTTCAGCGAGATCTTAATGTATGCTGATGATGTCGAACTGTTTTCTTCGTTTTCCGTAGAATCACAATCACATCATCTTCAAAGTGATTTGAATAATTTGGTTACATGTTGCTCTTTGAATCTTCTGATCTAAATCTAAATAAATGTAAGAAGCTTTCTTTCTCAAGAAGGAAGTCGTTCATTACTCAATACTTCATTGATTCGCACAGGTTGGAAGACGTCGATTCGTTCATAGATTTAGGCGTTCTATTCGATTATAGGTTACGTTTCAATTTGCATATTGAGTTCTCGTTAAGCAAAGCTAGGAGCCCGCTTGGTTTTATAAAGAGGTGGTGCAATGGCTTGATGATAGCTACATTATAAAAAGGCTGTCCATGTGCTTGGTTAGACCCATACTTGAGTATACCTCTGCCGTGTGGTCTCCTTCATATAGGTGCTACGAAGTTTCAATTGAATCTGTTCAAAAGCAATTCTTGCTGTTTGCTCTTAGGAATTTGGGTTGGGACCCGATTGCCCCTCTTCCACCCTATGAAAATAGGTTGCTTCTGTTGTCCTTACCGTCTCTTGAGAAACGAAGGTTTTTAGGGTCCCTAACCGCTTCGCTAGGCACTTTATCTTGATAAAGCTTAGTCAATGCAAATATAATTACGAACTGTTTAGCCCGCTCGGAGTTGGTTGCAAGAACCTAAATGACGTCTATCACTTATTCTCATTATCGGTCTCTTTAAAGTCCATTAAAGCAACATTGCTTCATACGCGCGATTTACTTATGTCGTATTTGAACTAATCTTTAACCTTAAAAAGTCATTATGAGTCGAAAATTAATTGTTGTTAACTATTACCGGTTGCCAAGCTTATGCATGTTTGCGACGGCTTAGGGGTTCACTTGCAATTTGGTCCTGTACCCGTTGTGGGTGTGGCTCTATGCTAGTTATGTACATACTTTTTTTTAACTTTTTTTATTCATTTTTTTTCCTTCTTATTTGTTTTATTGCACTTATACTAAGCTTTAATATTAATTAATTTAAGATTTACTTTGAGAGTCGATTGAACTCGACTGCCAATTTGTTTTAGTCAAGTTTCTTGTATAAGTGGAATAAATAAATAAATAAAATAAATCTTGATCAAGAGAACCAAATAGGTGAGTGAATTTCCCTGAAAGGGCCTTTAATTTGGACTTTACTTCCTCGGGCATATTTTGGGTCATATAGTTAATTTCTTGGGTAAATCTTTCTTTTAGTGCAATAATTACACCTTATTTAACTGTTAGAAGGTCGTTTTTCCTGTCTGGCGTCTAGTTCCTTACGACTGTTACCGCCAATTATTCCATCAGAAGACGTCACCTCAGGCAACACCTAAAGGGTTTATCACTGCAGTTTACAAAAATTTACCCTTTACTTTTTCATTGATTTTCAAGTTTCCTGCTGCTGTTTTCACATTGAACGCTTTAAGAAGTGGTTTAGCGCTATTACATATGTGAGGTCCTATAAAGTTTTTGTTAGCTCCCGTGTCAACAAAAAATTTTAGTAGTACGCCTTTCCTCGTGTCGTATTCTAAATATGGTAGGAAGGCTCCAATCATAAAATTTACTTCAGAATCCTCAACATTATTTTCTCCGAACGCGACCATTTGCTTGGACTCGTACTTTTCTTCGTGTAGGTAAGGATTTATATCTGCTGCTTTAATGGATTACTATTGATTTTGTTTTTAATTTTTTGGATTATCTTTTGGAAGTTCCCGGTCTGTTTATGTAATTTATTATTCGCGTTTGCATTGATTGGTGGCTTTGCGGCCAGAGGACTTGTTGGTGAATTTTGCCACCTAACGGGATACGTCCATTGCTTGTGTAAATTGGCGAAGTGACGATTGCGGACCGATTTCACGAGGTAATCGCTTTCCGCGTATGTGAATGGGGAAGTGCTTTCCTAAAATTCAGATTTTGGATTTGAGAAACCTAGGAAACTCGCGCTAGTTCCTCGAATAAAAACGCTTAAAGTTCCGTTCCTATATAAGTTTCCCAAATGCGTCCACAGTTTCCCTCAAATGATTCCCAATTTTACTTTTATTTATGATCAGGAAGAACTGGTGGTTAACAGAAGCATAATATTTGTCGATCTCCGAAGCCCGTTGGGATAAGCCATTAAGCTGGTGCTCTAAAGTCTCTTTTGTCCGCATAATGGAGAGACAAGCGTCCCTTCATACTTGGCCAATCATTCTCAGAAATATTAAAAGAAATTAGAGCAGCTTTCTCCCTACCCCTTATTTTTTGGCGTGCACTTCGTGACATAGTTCGATATAAGGATTTATTTCAGACGATTTCATAATCATTCAAAATCGTCTCAACACTGCGCACCCATGAGACGTATTGCGTTGAATACTCCTCGAAAAATTTCAGTTCCTTTGCACAGTTAGGATGTCTACTTAGTTCTTTTAATTCTTCCTCAGGCTCAGGAACTGGAAGTGGCTCTACCATTTCGATTTCCGGAGGAGGAACTGGCGCTATTTTGAACCAAATTAACTTTTCTCTTCATAAGCTTCATTTGACCAATAGTTGTCCAGTTAATTCTAGTAGGTGTTTGTTGAATTGCCTCCATTTTGAAAGTTACTTCTTTCCGATTTAACATAAACGGAAATCAACAACAATTAAATTTAACCGAGGGGAGTTACGGCAGAACTTATTTTCTTAAGTAAAAAGTTAGACTTGCACTTCCCGTCGATTCCGGTTATCAATTATGTTTTTGATTAATACTTGAATTACTTAAATTATTTTATTTTTATAATTGTTACACGTAAAGGCTTCCGATGTTGCTCATTTGATGTCAAAGAGAACAAAATAATTTTGATTAATATTTTTTATTTGACTTAACATTACTTCAAGATTAACTTGGCTCGTAAAAACTTTTATATCTTTTGCTAAATATTGTATCCGCAGATTCGTATATTTTTTATTTTATTTATAAATTATATTCCTATATTGGGATATTCTACACTTGTTTTTTAATTTCTTCGTTGGTAATTTTCATATTTCATTTCCAATTTTTATTTATTTTTTAATTTCTTCATATGCATATTTTAAAATTTTTTCATATGCAAATTTTTCATTTTTTCATTTTCAATTCTTTCATTTATAAAAAAAAAAATTTATTTCTCTATTTGTGAAAAATTTTAAAAGATCATTTGGGAAGCAATCTCTTTTTTATTCGCGGTTTTTTTTTTAAATTATAACCATAGACAGCCGATAGTGTTTTTCTTTTTCCAAAACTATTGCATACGCTAGCAATAGCTTTCGTAGTAAGGTGCGATTTGTCTCACTCTGTGAGTTTTTTCAACTTTTAGTACTATTTCCAGGCGAAAAGCTTAGGGTCCACCATCAATAGCGCAGGTTCTTATGTTAACTACGACTTGTACGAATAAGATTAAGAAGAGATTTTTCGAAGGAAAATCTGTAAGCAAAAAAAGAGTATCTTCTTTTAAGGAGATTGCAGAGCCTGCAGCACTTATTATAGATTTTTCGATTTCTTTACGAATATTTTTTTTTGCAATTTTTTAAATCGCCGATTCTTTTTTTTTCACTACATTTTCCGAAATATTTCCTGCCTTTTTCTTTTATAAAATTTTTGTCTTTTCTATTTTGTAATTTTTCCCTTTTTTTCAAAAAAGGGTTACCCACTTCCCTTAGGATTTTGATTACTTTTCTCGCTTTTTCTCTTTCTTAATTTTTTACATGATTCTTTACATAATTTTTTTATAAAAATTTTCTTAAAAACCTCTTCCTTTCAAATTCATAATTTTGCATTCCAAAAACCAATTTTGCATATAAATTTTTAACTACACAAACAAGGTTTTTTTTTTACTTCTTTTTTTAAATATACGGGCTATCCTTGGGTAAATCTAGCTGTTATCGTCTTAAAAAAATATATTTGTTTGATCATACAAGAGGCCCAGTTCACATTTTTAAATGAAAATGCGTTTCGATTTTAAATAATTTTTATTGAAAAAATTACAAATTGCACTGAACTGCGCATAGCTGGAACTGAACTGGAACTTAGTTTAACGAAATGAAATAATTAATAATTGATTTAAACTTAGTTCTAATAAAAAATGCTTACATAGTCTCTTCATATAATACTACCTTTATGTAGAATATGCTTACATAAGAGTCTGAAATAAATGCTGCATTGTATGCGCATGGATAGGCCTACGTTGGTTAAGCGAATATGGGATTAAACGTAAATAAGTAAATTTTATATATTTACAACAAAATTACAAAAAAAATTTTAAAAGCTGAAAATTTAAAAAGTGAAAGTTTGAAAAGTAAGAGGTTTGAAAATAGAGAGAAACTTCGTTGCTCTCCTGTTACTGCTCTCGTTTTTTTAGATTTTATGTTGAGTATAAGAAATCCAACGCTGGCAATAAATTATTCTTTTTAATCTTCTTTAGATATAGCTGTACTTATGTATTTATTCTATCTGTTTTGTGTCCGTGCGACGATATTTCAAATTTTTTAGTTCGGTAAGCTGCTCACGTTCAAACGTTCAAATAATGAAAGGAGCAGTCTCAAATTTTGAGGGCAATTGGAAAAAGCTCTTGTATTCACTTATAATTCGTTTTTTCCATTAATGATTGAATAGGACATTTTGCGAACAACTAAAGGTATATGTGCAGCGACGCTGGCCCATAAGGCAAGCTCACAACAAATAGACATCAAATGAGGAAGAAAAGCTTGCCCAAAGCCTTGTAATACGTACTAAGCAATCTACCGTACAAAATCGAAAGAGCGAAATACTTCACTGGATGTTGATGTCTGCACCGCTTACGCCGCCTAAGTAGCATACTTAAAGGGCTCTTAACGATATGCGAAATTTGCCCTACAGATGCGAACCCACCGCACGACATATTGCCACGACTGCTTATTCTTTGAACAGCTTGGTTTTTCAGTTCTACTAAATACACAATCTAGTTAGCTGCGGAACTTTTTTTGTGGTTTATTGTGCTAAATAGAAAAACTTTATCACATCGTTTTTAATAGCTTTAGAAATGAATAAAATTCACTCCGATACACAAAATATTCGATTATATAAACTTTTTTTAAAGCAAATCGTGTGTCACGAATATCGAGTTCTTTCTAATAAACTAGTTTTTCTAAATTGCTTAACAATTGTTGATGAGCACATGTAGGTCCTTAGGAATGTGATCCTTCGAACGTCTTGATTCTTGTCAGCAATTTATCAACGCAGCAATGAGCATTATACGTAACGAAATTTTAAAGAAAATAATGCTACAACTGCTCGCTTGCTTCCTTTACTACAATATTTTGACCAGAAATGGGATAATTTGTCATCAAGCGTACAGTATTGACGTCTATGTGGAACAAATTTTCAAAACGCAGCTTATTTAAAGTGCGCATACACTTTTTTAAATACTTTTGTACGTCTATCACAGTCAAGGAAACTTCGAATTCACGTTCGATGTGGCTAGCCACAGTTCGCACACAATAACGTACGAGACTCTAACGGTAATTTTCGCAGGTAAAGACCTTTTATAACACCAATTATTAGATTTAGTAGATGGGTAGTAAATAGAAATAAAATATCTGAGACCTCCTGATAATTTACATTAAACTCCAAATAAAGGAAAATTCTACTTAATTTTAATTTGGGTATTCTGTGTTCTGGGCTTTAAAATTCTCTCGGCATTTGTTGTCAGAGCCGGCTTAGCGGTCTTCTGCGATTAGTAGCTTGACACATCTTCGAGAGTGCTGCTCAATGGTTGATTCCTGTTGTTCAATATTTGATTTGGATGAGGTCTCTTTTCCTTGTTCTTGTTACTTAATGTGCAGCAACACGATATAGGTCTAAGCTGCTGCTTAATAGTCGCTTCCATCCAGCTAGGTTTAGTCTGCACAAGCACTTGCTGACCCTCTGGAAACTCAATGTTTTGTTTGCCTTGATCATTCTTTATGTATTTAGGCTGCTGTTATTCTAATTTTCTTTTTATTGTTGGAGGTTTTAAATTGCTGCAGCGAGCTCCCAACGACGTTCCAAAATATATATTTTCATGGATATTCTCCTCGTGCACCTTACGGCTGTCACCCAAGAATTGTTGAATCATTATCGTTACCTTTATCACAACGAGCTTTAATATCTCTAAGAATACTCTTTTAGAAAGTTTTTGTAAAGTTTTTGGCTTATCCATTGGTTGCTGGATGTGTTGGAGGGGTAAGTATATGTTTAATTAAGTCCATCGATAAAAATATTTAAATTTCGCTTGACGTAAATTGTCGTCCCTTATCACTAACAACACTTCCAGGCAGACGAAAACAGTTCGCGCAATTTAACGATATTTTTTGTTTGGAATGCCCCTTCCAAAAAAAAAAGACAACAATCAATAAAAAGGAACTGTTATTAATTGGTGCTATATAATCAATATCAAATTTTATTATAAGGCATCAGAAGGATCAGTTAACTCTTTTCCAGACTGCTTTCCAACTATTGGCAAGGTTCACATGTTCGTATAATTGATCTCAATTCTTTGCCTTTTCCTGGCCGCCATATGTACGATCTTGCTAAAACTTTCGTCTTTACAACACAGAGATGTGACATACGCAATTTATTTAATAATTGTTTCCGAAATTTCGCTGTTCTATACTTCCACATCACGCAATCATATTCTACTAACAACACCATTTGTCTGTTCCGAAAAGATATAAATTCACCATATTCCAATTCATCGATTGTTTCTTGAAGAATTGCGTTACTCATCGTCATCAATTTGGTAAGACAAAATTGCTGCTACTTTGTTCGATCCATCAGTTGTTAATATTATCGGCAATTCTGGGAGATAATGAACCAAGACTTGATGTTAGATTATGTCTGCTTTGATTGTATAGTAAACTTTTTCATCTAGTTTATTCCAGCGAAATTGTACGTTATTTTGTAATAATTGGTAGAGTCGACTCATCTTCTGAGCAAAAGTTTGTATAAATTAGGAACAACAATTAAGCAATACGATGAAACTTACTAACTTGATTGTTTGCAATAAGTATGGTTGTTATGCGCGGAATATGAGCGTTAATTTTTTTAATAAATTAGCGTCGATGTTAAACTCCAGGTGTGAAATTTTAGACTGAAAGAATGAACACTTTTTGTCATTTAGTTTAAGACGTTAGTCTGCAAATTTTGTAAAATCGCTCTTAATGATTTTACATATTGTTGCAAATCCTTTCCGCCAATTGTTATATTATTCTAATAAACAACAATATTGGGAATATCACGTAGCGAATTTTCCATTGTCTTTTTAAATATGGCTGCCACCGTTTTAATATCAGATACTAGGCGTTTTATTTTTAGTACGCCTATATACGCGCTCTAAACGAAAAGCAATTCAGATTGATCATCAGATTTAAGTTGATTATATGCGTTACACAGATCAAGTTTAGCAAACATTGTGCCATCTTTTAAAAATGCGATTATTTCATCAATACGTGGCAGTGGATATTTGAAGTTTATTGGCGGTGACTTTATAGTCGCCGCATATGCCACTATGTTCATTTTTTTTCAAAAATATCTATCTGCTTACTCAAGAATGCCTCGATTAAATCATTTACCTTTTGATTCTTTTTTCTTTCGAAGAGAGTGGCAATGATCTAGGGTTGAAGAAAATTGGTTTGACAATTTGATCAACTTTTAATATAATTCTGGTACTATTATAAGTACCTGTTTTTTTTTTTTTAAATAAGTGTTAAGCCTCACTTTCTAAATTCTTCACCGTTCTTTTGTTGGAAAATATGGAGAAATATAATTGGAGAAAAAATGTGTTGTATTATAAAAATTGAATGGTTGTGCACTATTTTCATTCTCTATAGCCATTTCGACTTTGTTTTAAAACATATACATACTTAACTCACATGAAATTACGTAGACCAAATTATTTTCGCCGCCATTTGTAAAGTTAATTCAGTGGTTTCCATATTATTATTTCTATACAAGTATCAAAATTTTCATGTACAAAGTTTAGAAACTTAATAAAAAGGACAGATACACATATCTGTTAGTGCGCACAACTCTTAATACTTTTTACACGTAATGCAAGTTGTGATACTTACCCCCCTTCTAGCCCTTGTTCGTGTAACTATTTCATAACGAGCCTGAAACAAGCATATATTGTTATGAAGCTTTATCCAAAATTAGTTGAACAAGAAAATAATAGCAAGACGGATGAGCACACGAAATGCTTCTGTAATTAAATACATATAGCTTCGACTGTGAAGAAAAAGGATTTTATATAGGGGTAATGTTAAAAGCATAAATACGTTTCTGCAGTCATCAAGGTATCCAGGCATATGCCCTCTTGTCGCACTTAAAAGTACGGTGGTTTTCTAGTATTACTTCAAGCTTTTAATGAAAATCGTAATGGTGACAAGCATAATAAAATGTCACCACTGAATTCTATACGGCACTTCAATGTCCTTTGGGGCGTAATACAAATAATAAGTGAATATATGCATATATATGTATTCACACATCACGCATGATATCCATAGGACAATAATGTACGTGACAACATATGTGCAGACGTTGTCTGTATACTCTGTAACTCTCTTTCTCATGCTTATTTATTGTTGTTCACTTTAATTTCTTAAGTTGTTAAGCGTTGTATGCTTTATAATGTCTGATTATAGAAGTTTTTGTAGCTAAAGGCGGTGCTAATGGTGTGAGGTTTTATGACGTTGCAAAGATTTTGCCACCAGTGGTAGTCCACAAAAATGCACATTACTTGAGTATTTTACCATAAAATAAGTGTAAAATATTTGCTAGCAAGTTAGTCAGCCATCGGTGCTTTATGTAAATATACGTTGATAGCAATACTTATAAAAATGTCGTTGATGATACCCGCTTCCCTTAAATTGAATTTATTGTTGCTTTCATCATTTATCTCTTTGTATTATTTGTATTGTATATTGCTTGATATCAACTTCGTCATATTAGTTATGAGAAGTAAACAAATAAAGCGTTGGAAGTATATCATTGTTCTTTCTGCAATTATGAGGCGAACTGAAAGGATTTCTGGCTAAGAACGTTTCTGCGCACATAACGGAACACAATGCAGCGGTTCACAAGGAACTAAAAAAACGCTAAATCGACGGCGGCCCTAAACGCACCTAACACTGGAATTTTTATAGATGAAAAAAGAAGTACATTATTGCGTACATACGCTAACCTCACTAGTCAGAAATTATTTCTGTAAATATCTAAACAGAACTAACTTATTAGATATTAGAAGCAATGAGCCAAACTTAAAATTTGCATACAAATTTTAACAGTCAATATTAAGTTAGACAAATAAAAACAAAGGAATAAAATATGTAAATTGTTCAATTAGTCCCCTTTTACCTCGACTATTATTTACTGTTATTTTTTCCCAACACTGCACAACTACACAAGACAATTTACATGTTCTTATGCAGGTCAACATAATTGTCAAAGCAAACTCTGTGCAGTAACACATGATCGTCCGACACTGACGTTCATTTTTTAAATTCCCATCGTTCATACACACAGACAAACATATTTTATTTTAAGTTACAATAAATGCTTTTTTTTTGGTATATAAGGAACCCATCAGTTTAACAAAACTGAAAAGATACTTTAAAAGGATATGTCCCAGATGCTTCTTTACTTCATTCTTGTCAATGATATTCTGGGTTAAGTGCCTGAATATCACCTTCTTTAACAAACAAAAAATCCTTAATAGCGCAGATAAGTTTAGGTGCTTGTATGGCTCATTAGACAGTATAAGCTAATTGTCAATAATGAAAAAAAAAGTTATATATCCCCAGGTTTAACAAGACAAAAAATTAATCTATTACTACAAAATTTTGACAATTTAAACCATTAGGTATTATATAGTAAAAAATTAAATTAATCTTAAAATTGCCAACAAAAATAAGAATTCGATTATTTATTAAAATATATTATTATTTATAATATATTGTTATGAAATTCACTTTTTACAAGATACAGTCCGTATCACTAGATCGTGGATATATTGATCAAGAGAAATGCACTTCAAAGTTCTTTTATTTTACTACTTTGTCTTTCACAACAGTAGGAATATTTATTTACAATTTATTTTGGCCGTACTCTCATCTTCTACGTTCTTGCCAGACTAACACTACTTTTCACAAATATTCTATTTATATACAATTTTACAAGCATCTTACTATACCTAAATTTATGGTTTTATTTCTAGTCCCAGCCTCGTTTCCATTGGCCTGCAGCTGCATGACGCGCCTGCGAATGTGCACTTAGCTATTACCTGTCTGCTTTTCCACTAATCGTTTTCATTGGCCTGCAGCTGCATGAGGCGCCTGCGAATGCTCATTTGGTTTTTCCTTCTTTACGGAATTTATTATTACGAAAATTACTTAGCTGACATTTACTGAATTTGGGATTTTCGTAACAATATATTATTTATTATTTTTTTATTTTGTGTTATTATTTTGCTGTCGTTATTTTACATACATTTTCTTATTCAAAATTTTCCAATTTAGAAGAACTGAAACCGACATATTAGAAGTATTCAATAATCTTCCAAAACCCTGAGCTTATGTAAACTTCCAGATAGATACTTTACTATTGAATAGCTAAACACCTTGTGTCCAACAGATCTGTCGGTGGTAGTGTAAAGAACAAGTGTTTCTTAGCATAAGACTTTCACACAAGAACGTTTAACAGCGGATATCAATTGAAGAATTTCGAATTTGTTCTCAATAAAATGCCAGAGAAGGATTGAGTTTATTGTATCAATAATACGGCGGGTTTTTTGATAAAAATATTGGTAGCTGCAGGGGGCTTCATCACCTACAAATACAGCTCCTTCAAAAAGGAACGATTTATAATCTCCACTTCAACTAGCTCTTTAGCGGTAGGAAAGAGAGCTCTTATATAGGTGGGCCACTCACCAGAAATAACATTAAGGATATTTGTGGGAGTTGGTGGTGTAAGTCCAGTACAAAGTTTTAGTTTCCATTCCTGATGAACGTACGTTGTTTGTGAGTATTACTGGCCCTTGAAATATTGTTTTGCGTTGGCTGCATTGAGGTAGGATTCGAAGGGGAATTGGGGGAATGAGAGTTTCTCTCAACAACATAATTCTACGTTTTTTTAATCAAGACTTAGTTCACATCCCCATTGCAGTTTGTTGGGGAAACTAAAGATATATTGAACAAAGAAGTGAAATTTTCTTGATATAATTCACTGCCAAGATATTGGTAATAATTTCTTTAAATTATTTTCATGAAATATTTTATATTGTCTTGATTTTATCAATTTCTAATTCACGCTGTCTGTTCGAAAATGTCTCTTTTAATGCGTTCTTACTATTTGCAATACATTTGTTTTCAACAAATTTCCTTGAACACTTAGGTATTCAACCACAATTTAGAAATTGGGCTTCCCCAGCTTTACAAAAGTCCGCAACATGGCCAAATCGCCCCTATATAAAACGTAGCTTTAGAATGGAAATGAAATACTCTAAAGAAATTATCTAATGTTTTTTTCACTCGATTTCCCCTGGAAACCTAATTTAATGCTTTTGGTACGGTTAACATTATCTTTGCTTTCTAGATTTCTTCCATGAAGTCTGCTAGAAAGTTTACTATTGCGTCTGAAATGATATTCTTTGACGTCATAGCAACTTACAATTTCTCAAACTATGCCAAACTTCCCAGTAAAGGGTCTTGGGATTTGCTTTGTAGGCTGTGTTCAATATTAATTTGGTTCTAACATCACTAAAAATTTCAAGTTTTCTTGATTCGACCATGTTAAAGCACTTTAGGTACTCGTAGAAAAAAGACCAGAAGACACATTCATTCATTTAGCATCAGTGTTTGCATTTATTTATTTATTTATTTATTTACCCACACATGAAACCCAGCTAAAATAAATTAACAACTGAATTCAATTAACTCTTAGAAGTAAATCTTGGATAATTATTATTAAAAGCTAATACAAACTATATAAAGAGAAGTAAAAAACAAACAAAAAAACTTGACGAAGGCATAAAAAGCGAGTAATAAAATTCATTTATTAATAAATAAGTGAAAAAGTACATATCCAAGTTGTGAGTGAACCTTTAAGCTATTGCAAACGTACAAAATTTTGCCAGCCGATAACAGTAAACAGTACCAATTAATTTGCGAATCATAGTGAGATATGAAGATTGCAAGTTGGTTTAAGTACGACTTAGGTAAATCGCGCGTATTAGGCAAAGTTGCTTTCGTAGACTTTAAAGAATCCGACATTAAGATTAACGGATAGACATCATTTAGATCCTTGCAAACAACTCTGAACGGATTAAACAGGCAATAATTATATTTACATTGACCCAACTGAATGAAAATAAAGTTCCTAGGGAAGCAATTAGGGAAATTAGAGTTTATCTCATCAAGCTATGTGGGCGAATCGACGGTACCATTTGTTGAGCTAATTAAGAAGGAAACAGCAAGAATAAATACATGTCTCTCATGCGACGGTAAGTCTTACAGAAGCAACCTATTTTCATTAGGACGTGCAGAGACAAGCGTTTCCCAACGCAAATTCCTAAGGTAAATGCTTTTGAACGGATTCCATTGACTCTACTTAGCAACTATGGAGGTTTCGGTCGGCAGGCTTTTTTTCTGCTCTTTACAAGAGAGTAGTGTCGCATATAATAAGGGAGTTTCGTTAATTTCTTTTTATAGCTCTCCGCTCACATTATAAGCCAATTTATAGAGAGAATTATGAAAACAGGACAGGGTCCAAAGTTGACCAGTATAGCATAATATTGGAATTTGGTTATGTAATTGGCATACTTTGTGTTACGAGGACAAGCAACAAGACTGACGAGAGAGATCAAGACAAGCATTTTGCTTTGGGGGATGAGAAAAACCACTTGTATAATCAACCACAGTATAATCAAAAGGTTCTTTTTTGTACAAATATATATGATGGAACTCGTAAAAGGAACTAAAGCGTGTATATGATGTCAATAAAAGTGAAAATGTTGAAAAATAAATAAAAATTCATCAAAACAAGCAAAACATTGAAAAATAAATAAAGGTACATTAAGAGCATCAAAATTGAATCGCTTTAACGAAAGTCCGAACAATCGTTTAAATAAATGTTGAAGAATGAGGTTGAAGTTAAGAAGAGTGAAATAACTCTACAAATTTTGCGAATTGTGGTGTGGTGAACAAACTGTAGTCGAAATAGAAAGTAACCAAAAAAGAAAAAAAAATTAACCGTACAAAGAATAGCAACTGTCGGAACACATACACCTATTGTGGAAAGCAATGAAAACACGCAAATTGCAAATAGAAGGAGGAAGAGGAGAAGACATTGAACGTTTTCTATTGTTTTCTTTAATGAAGATAAGTTCATTTGCTTTTATTTCTTTTTTTTATAGTATGTATAATTTTCATGATTAAAAACTAATCTATGTACATTTTCTAGTAGGTTTTGAATTTTTTTTCTTAAATATAAAAACAACTCGAAAAATGAAAGGCAATACTATTCTCTGAGTAGAGTAAGAGAAAGTTTCGCGAAGATGGGGTAAGTAAATAAGTGTGTGGGTGTAACCACGAACGGTAGATTTAATTTGCTTAGAATTCATTTTGCAAACGTGGCTGGTCTAGCCCCGCGAAGCAAAGTGCAGCCCTAATTCTACACGTTACAAAATAAAAGAGGCTCAAACTGGCTGCCTTGTACGATACCCTGCATCGCGGGAAATTCATCCGAGGTGATGAAGTTAAACGGAACCCTGAATGATCTGTTATGATGACAAGATTTTATCCATTTCACTAAGTACAAAAGGGAGCTAGAGGCGTGAAGTTTGAAAATCAATCAATTAAATTAAAGCCTTGAAAGCATGGCAAGTAAATTCTAAAAGATTCTTACTTTTAGGAAGCCACGCGGAATTGTAGACATATAAGATGTTATGCTGAGTACCAATGCGTTCACATAAAATAACTTGGCAATGCCTCTATAGTTCTCAACGTGATGTCTGTTTTCACGTTTGTGAAGTGGAATAAGGAAGCTTCTGTTCTAATACAAAGGGAAAACATCTGGCTTCAAAAACTGATTAAAAATACCTTGTCAAAGCGCGATATTATTTAATTTACATGATGGAATGCCATTAGGTCCAGGCGCACAACTATATTTTAGGGGGCTGAAACAAAATAAAAACAACAGGCAAGAAAGTTATATTTGGCAGAGGATGAATCTCGCATACCCACTATTATGCTTTTCGCATTCTACTCTCCAAGTTTTTTTATTTGTTACTCATATCACTGATATAATTAAGAAGAAGTTAATCGTGGTGTCTACCATATTCATTTTAAAATTAACTCATTTTTAGGCAGATAATATATCTTCATTTGAGGAATGTACAAAGTAGTTTCAAACATTATGTCCTGTTTGCGATATGGTAAATAAGGACGAAACCTTAAAAATGTAAAAAAAAAGAAAATTCAATCAAATGTAACTTTACCTTCTATCTTTTTTAATTTCTTAGTAACGAGCAAAACTCATAAAATTTTTGTTAAGAAAACGGAGCTGTATTCAGTTTATGTTTCACTGTGCGCTTCCGCTCTGGCCAATTAAGCCCGTTTTCAAAACAAGCCTTTATGCAGAAACTTCCAATGATTATCTAATTTTAAATCGACATATTCATTTTTGCGAATAGGAGAGTGCCAACAACAAATACCACGCAGACACACAGAGGGACAGATATGGCTATCGCAATTTAGCATTTCACGCTAATCAAGAATATACATAAGTACTTTATAGAGTCATTGAAGCTTCTTTTTGGTTGTTACAAACATTATGAAAAAAAAAACAAAATGAGTATACCTTCATCTTGCAGTGGTGGGTATAAAAAATGTGGATGCTCTAGGTGAACTAAGAGGTGGACAGAGATTAACAGTTATAAGTGAAATTGAAAAACGCAATAGTTCTATCAGATCCTGAAGCGGAGACCATACAGCCATTATCATTACAACTCAAAGTGACTTATGGAAAATTAAAGTTACCCAAAGCTGTCATTATTAGGTTAGAGATATCCGCATTTGAGAGAATATAGGAGCAAGTAACGTCAGTATGGCAGCAGGTTAATCTTCATAGAAAATATTTCGACGCTTTTTGAATTGACAGACTCTTTGAAATCTAATTCTGGCCATTTAGTTAGTCTTGGCTTTGCTGCAATCCCATATGTTGATATCGTGAACACTGATATTTGGTGATGGAAAAAGTCGATATTTGCACTCGAAAAAAATGGAAGAGTTCTTTGGAATTTAATGAGTTGCCACTTTGGAATGAATGATCAAAAGTTCTCGAGAGAAGAAGCCACTATTTAGATTCATTGGATTCAACTATTACTCCTTGAAATTCAGACCAGAAATGATCAAAAGATGGATACTCCTTTTCTTGCACCAACGAATTTGTACATTTTTTCCAAAACTAGTCATTCCATTAGTCAAGGTGAACATTTCCGAGACTTGGATATGACGCTTCGAATTAAAAATATGAAGAGACTTGGTCTTTGCACGAATTGCCTTGCTAAACGACAATGATTTAATAGCTGCTTGCACCTTAAGTGCAAGATTTGTTCTCGATGTCACCACGCTGTACTCCATCGTACTGAAACTGGTTGTTGGCCTTCTCCTCGTTTCTCCTCTATTAAGATCTTATGCTCCTTATTGAACCATCTACTTCCGTCCACGTATTGAAGGCTTTTCTCTTAATATACTTCTTTCATTGGTTTTGGTTCAAGCTCATTCGGGCTCTTATAAATTTCCTCAGCATAATTTGAATCCAGAACACCGAATAATAATCGAGCAGCACCTCCGGTTTTGTTAGACGGTGCTATTTTAATTCGCCTGCTTGCATTGTAAATAATTCCTCTTCTGGGAGCAATCCGTTTCCCGTTTGACCAAGATCCGAGATCATAATATACCATTAATTTCCACTCAGCAGTGACGAGCCTTGCTATTCCGATTAGTACGAAATACAAACTTTGACCATACGGAAAATTTTTTGAACATCAATTTTTTGCATATAATAACAGAGATAAGAAACAATGTTATTAGCGTGGTAGGTATTATATGAATGGTTGACGATTTGCTTCTTTTTGCCGGATTGGCATCGTTATTGTCTTTAGGCATAAATTGAAACTTCTTCTTTAGGTTTCGTATTAAGAGATGAGTTTTATCGATTTGAGCTGTAAGGGCTTCTTCTATCAGTAAATGTCCTTGGATTAGTGCTGATAAATCGCCTCGATCGTTAGACAGAGGAGATGGAGGTCGAGAATTCAAAGTTGCTTTAATGTCAAAAATTATTGTCTTTAATTTTTCGTAGGTAAGTGAGGGTGAGATTACGCTCCGGAACAATTGATGTTTTGCGGGTTTCACCGCTATACACTTAATCGTCCGAAGTAAGGGAATTGTTTGTGAAGACAATGGACGTTTGTTCGTCTTTAGAATAAATTCAATCACTGACCTCTGAAACGATGCAGTTTATCGCACTCTGCCACCTTTTCTGTGCTCCAATGAAAGCATCAGTTAATAAATCGATTATCAGCTCGAAATTAACCGCTTTTGTTTCAAAACAGCAAAATAGGACAAGAGTGGTCCTTTTCCTCTAACTTTCTAAAGTATTCATAGTGCCCCACAGTAATCGAAGCCTGCAATGATAAAAGATCTTGATGGAGGGACTCTTGCTCTTCGAAGATTTTTTGTAATTTGTTTACGTAATTGGGGACGACACTTGTTGGATCCTATACAATTTGTAGAGCATTTCTTGCTCATATTTTGATCTTTATCGACCAGAACCTTTGTCGCAACATTGCTAATAAGGCACGTAGACCACAGTGTTTGTTCTCTCCGTAGATTGATTTTAATAGCATTTTTACTAGTACGTCACTATAATGAATCAATATTGGATGCTTTGCAGAGAATGACAGTGACGACTACTTTCAACGTCGTCTTACACGAATAATACCCCTTTCAGTGATAGAAGGGGATAAACTGCCGATTGATATTTGATTACCAGTACCTCAATGCTTTTCCAATTTCTTTAATCACTTTTGAAATCACCTTTCTGTATTGCTTTCATTATACTTATAAGTGCCGCACGTAGTACATGGCGCCTTGTGGCCCAGTTTGAAAGGTTTTTTTACCCTTGGGTTTCGAGCAATACGATGAACATAAGCAAATATCCGTTGAAGCCTTTTGAATATTGCACGCCTTCGTTGCTGCCAATATTGTTGATGTGAAACCTTAAAACCATACGTTTGCTGCCTGGAGACCTAAAGACAATATGTCAGCTAGTTTTTTGTTGAATTTTGCATGGCGCCGTTGGTAGTCCACTGCTGAAGATTGAATTGTAGCTAACCTGTTGTCTACAAACGTTTTAAAATATGACCATTGTCATTAATCCATGATAGAGCGACTTCAGAGTCGGTCGATAAGAAAACTGTATGATTTTACAGATTAAGGTCCATTTTTCTTCTGCGCGCCAGTTGGACAGCCACTACTGCTGCACATACTTTTAGTCGATGAATGCTTGTAGTTTTAAAGGAGCCACTCGAGTTTTTGCACAAAGTAGACCTATAGGTATGCGTTCATCCTCGAATATTGCGCAAATGCATCAAAACCCTTTCGGATGCGTCTACAAACACGGAAAGGTGTGTTTTTGCTGAAATTTCGCCATGAAAAATATGGCGAGGGGTTTTAAAATGGCTTAAGTTGTTTAATAAAATTTCCGAGTATGAGTATCAAGAAGAAACGACTTAAAGTCATCCCTGATTTCTGTTAACTACTGCACCGTCCTATACCGTCCTGACCACTCTTAATGGGCTCCCTACGTAAATTCAACATAACAAAATTCAGAATCTTTTCAAACGTTTTTGAGCATGGCAAAAATTATTTTTATTAATAATTATCTGATAATGAACAATTTAGAGTTTCGAGACACCTATAACCACTCGTTGGCAAAAGTTTTACTTGATGCGCCAAAATTGCCTGCACTTTACTATTCGCAATTCATTGGAATTTCAGATAATTCTACATGTGGAAAAATTCGGCCTAGCTTTAGTGTGTTTTTTTTCCTATTAAATGTGCTTTCACTTTAATACGTGAAATGTTTTAAAAAATTTCGATTTTAGTTACGTTTGTGTGGTTTTATTATTGATTGTATCATTGTAAACAAACATATGTCAAATTTGCCCCTACACTTTGCTTAAATGTCAGAATACCAAAAATTCACGAAATGATAACAAAATCGGTTTGATATTTGCTTGACAGAAACGCATGGTTCACACGCACACTAGCTCGTGCGTGAAACTACAGCTGGAGATCATGGTTTGTCAATTTCGATATAACCAAAAGAATTAGAGACATTCCAAGCCAATGTGGACTGTATTTTGCATAACGACGTCAGCGTTTGAGCTTGCAACAGTTGACTTAAAGATAGGAACCAGCGTATCACGAACACCTCTGTAAGTTCCCTGGTTGAACTGGGTGTTCATAATTTTGGAAGCTATTTTCTTCTGCAATTGTTTAGTAAAGGTATGCAACCAACCACATAGAGGGAATACGAAAAAAGAGAGAGACTACGAATCTGTCTTGAAATGAGGATGGAAGAAGACTTGGCCACGCATTTGCTAAGCAGAAGCCGACCCTGTTAGAGTCTTTATCGTGAGCGGCGTCTTGTTGATAATCACGTATGAAAAACTTAGCTTTCGCTGTTGTACTCAACCGCTTTTGCCATTTTGCTGTTTGTAAAATCGCTTGATGTTCGAAATGGACTAAATCGGTCAAAACACCCGCCTACAGTGCGATACAAATGGATAACTGCTCTTTTTTCTCGCTTTTTTGGTCGTTACTTATAAACTTCAATAGACATGCGATAAAAATTTCTATGTATATTCCGCTAATATAAAACTAATCAGCCACGCTCATCCAATACTACAGGCTAAGACACTATAGCTTCTTCGTTGCTCTACCAGACTTTTTTAGGATAAAGCTAGAAGGTATAAAAAATTCGCCTTCTACCACCAAAAAAATTATCAAAAATACGCTTTTCTTAAGTTGCTAAAGTGATATTACTTGTTAACGGTATAGCTAAGCGGCGCTGAGTTTTGTGAAACTACTGATAAGTGCAGGACGGAAAAGCTTAATGGTAACTTAAGGGATGGACGTATTTATTCAGAAGTAAACATGCCACAGAGTGCGACTACCAAAACTTATTTTTCTCATCAGGCGGTTGTATATATATCCTCTAACATACTTGATTTAAACAGCCATTTTAGTTAATCCCGTTTTTCGTTTTGCGTATATGTGGCTGCTAGAAAGCATTACCTTCTTATCTTTGCTCTCTAACCATCGGAATTTTTATATTTGCTGATAGGCAAAGCATAGAAAATTATCGTTTACTTTCAAACAAAATGTAGAAACATACTTCATTCATTTTATTAAATATGTTACTTTTGTAACGGGATTTTTAAAATGAGATATAAAATATAAAGTCATAGTACTATATACAAATAAGACTATAATATGACATAAAATATATACAACGAAATTCTGGCTAGAGCCCAACCTCGCATATCCTGCCATTAAAATCTTTGACCTTTTATGCTTCTATTTATTGTTATAAAAAAGTGAGTGGATGAAGTTTATCTTTCACCTTTTACTTCATTGAAAGTTATTGTTAAGAAAACTTAATCTAACACGGCGTAACGTCCACGGTAATTAATTTAGAATGAATAAAGTAAACTTTTCACAATTTATCCTCCAAGCCCTTTTATTTGATACCGATTGTCGATTATATCCTCCACTATTTATAAGAAAAAATTGTTAATAATAAAATTTTTAAACTTCAAACAAAATAAAACCTTTTTTTTTGGGGAAATGTTTTCTTTTTTTTTTTTGTACAATGTAGCGTACATGGTTTCGTTAGTTCGGTTTTGGCATATAACATGTACGGTTATTTTTCAAAGCCAGCGAAGTCTGAGTAAATGTTAAAGGATGCAAAGCCAAGTTTTCAAGACTTAAATGCCTAATTGTTGCTATAGGGGGAAGCTTGGGAAGATTCACTGTGTTGTGATGCTTATTCGTTGTCCACGTCCGGTAAACATGGTTATCTGTTGGAAAAAGAAGTAGAAGTGCTAACGATACTCACGTTAATTCTTTTTTGTTCTTTTCCTATTTTCATTTAGACCATTTTATACGTGTATATTCTTGTCATCTTTTGAAACGAAAGAAAGATACCGCTGTTTTTCGACAAACTTTTATGATCTCGAGTGCCAGTTTATTACGTCTATTCAAAACAAAATTATTTATTGTTAAAACAATTTATTATTACAATTTAATATTATAAATTTTCTTTTCCTTTTTTTTTGGTTTTTTGGGACACATGAACATGAATGAAAGTCATAGAACTTGTTTAATTACTTTGATGCATAATTCTAAACGGTACAAACTGAAAATCGATATGAATACATTAGTTTTTGATAGTACATATCAATAAAAGCGTAAATGATTAGTAAACAGAATTAAAATTACCTCTTAATTATTAATTAAACAAAAATTTTATGTTATCGCATTTATCTGTTTCTTTTTTTTTTGTTGATTTCGCCCTCTTTAATTTTGAATACCGTATAACGAAAACTTTATTGATAACCGACCAGCATCATTGTGGTTAAATGGTTGATATCAATGATGGTGTTGCGAAAATTTTATGCAGTTTTTTCCGTTTTTGGTTTTTTGGTTTTCCTCTCTATAAATTTTAAATAAATACATTCTTTGCAAGTATTTGCATAAAATTAATCACGAATTTATAATAAATACATTACACATGGTTTATCAAATTACTTTTGCGGTTTCGAACAGCACAACAATTTGTGTTAAATTTATAGAAATTCTACTAAAAAAGCTCTTCAGCAAAATCTTAACACCACCGACAATAACGATTTATGGCAAAGATCGAGTGAGAAGTATTCAGCGCTGTGTGTGTGGTTAACCACGTATCGATAGTGTTGCCGTTTACCAATCTTGTCTAACCCTTTGTTGACTGATTTACCATAACCTTTTCCTTTTTTAATGTAGGCTTGAAGGACTAGCTGCTATAATCATTTTCATAAACCAAAATAATTGATTCAATTCCGTACACTCTTTTGATGTGATAAGTTTGTGTACGTAGTACTTAGCGTTGACGTTAGTGCATAAACTTTACTTAATGCTGTCTTACGTTTTATTGAAGAAACGCTTTGATTGCTCAATTTCCACGAAGCCCTAAATTAACAACTGAATATTGCTTTCTCCGCATATAAGAGATTTAAGTGACATGTTGAGTGAGCCTTGAAGCTTTCTAGAAGCCCCACTCGAGCGCCTGAAATCGACAAAAAAAAAAACAATCCTATGCGTTTCTTAAACGATGGTTGGTTTGAAAAAACTAATTTTTACAGAGTTCTTAACAGATTTGAAAAATGATACCTGCGTCAAAAAATGAAGGCAGCAGTCGGTACGTTCCAACAACTTCTATAATTTAGTTTGAACGGGTCTGACTCGCTGAAAAAAGTAATCCAGATGTATCAAATTAACGTGGTCTTTCAGGTAGAAAGAAAGTAACATGTGATTGTATAATATAAAGTTTGTTATATATTGTAATAAAAAAAGTGATTTGTGCGGTATTGATGATTTATGTAGTATGGATAATGTTTTGGTTTATCCTTATTATTTGGTGTACCGCAGTTTAGCCCTATGCTAAGCTTTATGCTTCGGGCGGATTTAACGCCTTTAATAAAATAGCGAGTTGATACGCTTTATTGAATTGATTGATAACAATTGATTTTATTCAAATCTTACTTGGTTATTTATACAGAAATTATTACACTAAATTATGCTAACGTAAACAAATAGTGATTGTTTTATTTAGGGCGCCTGGCATCGTATTGCATTTCGTAATGCAATATCCAGCCAGTTGAAGTGGATGCATACGACGGTATGCGATCACACTACAATATACAATCCTTTAATATGAAGTTTGCGAGTTTTACTCGTGGGGAGAGGTTTGACTTTTAGAAAGAAAAAAATGGCAATCAACTTCAGGATGGAAGAAAAGAGAATAAAAAAGAAAAAAAAAAGTTGGTCTTAAAAAGTGGTCGTCTGGACATATAAGCCACAAATCTATTGGCTTAGTCCATCTCTGCTCAACATACCAAAAAAAAAAAAAAAAGAAAGTGGTCGGGCAATTTTTTTTTTTTACTAGAGTTAGTGAAAAATTTAGAATACTCAAAATTGCAATTTACAGTAATCAAACATAAAAAAAATAAATGTAACGAAGTTAAACAAATGTAAGCAGTTGAAGCGTATTGCAATTTAAGGGCTATTAAAGAATTCCGAGAAATGTTTCATACCTGTCGCTTTTGCGTTTTTTTTTTTTTTGTTATGAGGTGTGCATTTGATACAAAAAAGAAAACTGCCTTAGAATTGCCACTTCGTCGCTTCTAGAGGTGACAAAATTTCAAGTGGTAAAGTCTTATAAAACTATTTAACAAAATCAACATCAAATTCATTCCACGGAATTTTCTAAAATAGAATAAAGAAGTTTATGTTCCCATTAATTTTGCATCATTGTGCTCACAAAATTAATTCATATACATTTTTACAAGGCAAAGAAAAAACGCAACATTTTTGCTAACCATTGTTTGCATTTAAAACATATTAATTCTATGGGTCTGATATGGACTAAACTTTGGCGAAATACAAACTACGCTTATATGAACAAATGTATTTTGATTTGGATAAAGAACGTTTAATTTCAATAGGTTATCCTAAGGAAATAATGCAATTTGAATGTGATCCCTCTACCTGTACGTGGATGCTCTTTATGGTAATTGCTCGAAAGTATAGGTTTACAGAAATATATTGATGTGCTTTCACGGTTTTAAATTTTTAAAAACATTCTTAAAAATTTAAAACCGTGAAAG
>NW_023998556.1:980629-1003601 GCF_014805625.2 Glossina fuscipes
CTACCAAAAAATATTGTGCGCCATATTTGGAGGTAAATAAATCGAGAAAATGTGTAAGTTGTGGCCACAGAAATAAAAGGGAAATTTATTAATAATTGTTAAATTAAATAGATAAACGACTTACAAACAGTAATGTAATTTTTTTTTCATAAAAGTTTACACACACATACATACAAGCATACAAACATACATGCATACAGGCATACATGCATATATACATATATATTAACAATTACATAAATTAAAGCTAGGTCGACGCTAGATTTTATTAAGAGCTCGTCCAGAGAACGATCCTTAAATAACAAAAAAGCTATACATGGGCTTAGTTAGACCAATACTGGACAATGACTCTGTTGCTGTTATATAGATTCAATTGAATCTATTCAAAAGCAATTCTTGCTGTTTGCCATAAGGAATTTGGGTTTTTTGTCTCTCTTCTCCCCTATCAAAATGCTTCTGTTTGCTATACCGTCACTTGAGAAACGTAGATTTATTCTTGGTTTTTCCTTCTTAATTAACTTAATAATTTGTACAATCATTTCGTCCACATTACTTGGTGGTATTTAAACTAACTTGCAATCGTAACATCTCACTATGATTCGCAAATTAACTAGTGTCGTTTACCATTGTCGGTTAGCAAACTTTAGTAGGTTTGCAATGGCGTATGGGTTCACCCACATCTTCGATCTGTACCGGTGAGTGCGCCTCTTTGCTAGTTGTATATATGCTTTTTCTTTATTTCTTTCTTATTTGTTTGTATATGAATTATTATTATTATATTTTTTTTTTACTTCTCCTTATATATTATACATATATTAGTTTTTAAAGATAATTAATGTAAGATTTACTTCTAGGAGTCAAATGAATTCGGCTGTTAAGTTATTTTAGCTGAGTTCCATGCGTAAGTAAATAAATAAATAAAATACACAATTATTGCTACAATAGAATGCATTTTAAACTTAAAAATCATGTTCTCTTTCTAAAGCGGATTCGTTATCATTACTATTATTATTATTATTTTTATTATTGTATTAAATTAAAAAGAATAGTTGAATAATTGAACGAAGGAAAGAAAGAAACTTTAAAAACCGTAGTTCAAAGAATAACGATAGTAATCATTCTTATACACACTATTACATTAAATATTGGATAAAATGTAAGAGAAAAAAAGTAAAAAGAGATCTTCGGACCCAACTGCGGCGTCTCCCGTAGATAGACCATAGTCGCAAGGAGACCGTAGATAGTGAAAAATAGTCCAGGGCTTAGGATATATCCATGGCTATGTCTATTCGAATAAGGATGAAGCTCATATGTTTTAGGTGTAATCGTTTGTGGAGTGTCCATGACACCTAATTTATTCATCTTCCGAAGTAGCTAGCTCAGCTATGGCACTTAGTCTTTACAGCCTCCAATTCTTTTTAGGTGGTACTGAAGAGGGGTCCTAACAACCATAAAGTCCGTAGTAGATATTTTTACAGATATCAAAAACATAACAGACAGCAATGCTAAAAGTGGCTCCGAAAGTGGGGCATCAAAGACATAGGTTTCTACATTGGCAACTTTTTTTTTTGAATACTAGATAGAAATAGTATCGATTTTATAATGGGCGACACAGTAACTTAAATGATGACAAACAAAGCTTAAAAATTTACAAATTAGGTAAAATTTCTTATATATTAATTTTCGAAGTTGGGGTTATTGTTAGAATTTTTAACACTGCAAACAAAAAATGTGCACAATCCGTCGTCGAAGAGGCTTAAAAGCAAAATTTAAAAGAGGGCCATCGAAATAGTAAACCGTTGGATGACTAACTGCTTCTTTTAAAAAAGTAAAGTGCGATGCCTCTAAAACAATGACCTATTAGTTGCTCTGCCGCTTACTCATCAGAGTTGAACTCTGATTCCACATGTTTTTGTCTATTCCGACAGATGGCATTCACAAACCTATTGAGATACTTGGTTTATTTGCACCTGATAAAGCTACTCAAGTCAAGGCAAGATAAGAGGATAATAAGTTCCAAAATGCATCGCGAAAAAATCCGCAAAAGTTGACGGTTGTATACCTAACATCCTATTTCCTTAATAGCGTACATATCTTTGTATGGCTTAAGTACAACACTTAGCTCATTTCTCATCGCGAATAAACATAGAATGGAAAATATTCCGCTTGGCCATTAATTTGTTTAATTCGATTTAATGAAAGTTTCCATTCCAAACTCATGGCTTAGACAATTTTTGCGATTTTCATTCTTCAATTGAAAATTTTCTAATCTTTAATAATTTTTGTAATAATAGTAGCAATTGGTACGAAGGTTATTGGTGGGCTTAATACGTTCTGGTTATGCTGTTGCGACTTTGCTTTTGAACTTTTCAATGAAAGGCCGGATAGATTGCAGCCACTTATCAACGCATTTATGTACAAATAATCGGCTACGCGTACAGAAACAACCATATACCGTAGAAATCAAGTTGGATTGAATTGGTGCTATTTGTAAGGTTAGTCTTGTATTTTTCATTCTTTTTTTTGTTGCAGAGCTGAACAACAGACAACATATGGATATTTTTGCTCGGCACAGTGCGGACACATGTTCACAAATGTTTGCTGTGCGTTTTATTTTAGCAGCGTTTTGTTTAACAGCTAAACTCGCCAGAAAGAAAGCGAAAAAAAAGATGTAGAAAATTGAAAAGCATAGAAATTCATGTTTAACACTAAAATACAATTTGTTAAACATGGCAATGATGACAAAGGCTTTAGCAGTGAAGATAACTATAATCGTAACGATGATGATGAAGTTGCGGTATTTACTAAACACTATCTAAGCGAAAACATTTTACAACATTGCCACCACCAACCGTCATAGTACACTAATAATTACCAACTAACATTGCTTAAACACACAACAATAAATACAAACACATCTATCCACACATTATCAGGACATCACACGTGGTTGTCGTTGCTGTCATAGTTGCTGCAGTACTTTTATTGTGTTTTGAGAGACAACAAGAATTAACACACGGGTACGCACACATCTACACACATATAAGGACATATGACTATAATTTATGTCTAACCCCAACAACAACATCTGGTTGCTTAGTTATTTGTTATGTATGTAAACATGTCTACATTTTATATAAGACGATAAGAAATCATGAGCCTGGCAAAGTTTAAATTATGTTGCCGGCGTATGACATCCTCCACACATACACACACCCACACACACACACACACACATACACACACAAATACGCGTTCTTATAATCTTGTAAAGAGTTTACAAGTTTTTCCACAGATCCGTTAAATGTGTTGACAAGTTTTTGCAATATTATTTACCACAATTTATTCAGTCATTGGCGGCTTTAAGTGAATGTTTATGAATATACGATTTGCTTGACGCTGTGAGGAACGTTTTCCTATAAATCGTCGTTTTAACAAGAAAAAAAAGAACAAAATTGATACGCAGGATTAATTAAAATGCTGCTTTCAAATTTTCCACGCTCAAGTCATAGCGGCGGTCTACGCGTCAGTTCAACTTTTGTTTAATTCTTTTGAGGTCGTATTAGGTTGCGAGAAATGAAAACTTCATACGAAAAAATGTATTTGAAAAACTGTAAACTCTTGTGGAGCTTTGCGGAATAAGCTAGGTCTAGTATTCTTTTTCCACACGGGACTGATGAGAGCGGAACACAAATCAGTAAATTGCTAACTCGGCAGTAGTTCAACGAAGACGTAAGTTGCAAGGTTGAGCATTGAGAACTTCTTGAATGAACTTGGTTTCCACGAACTTAGCTCATTCGCTGGATATGAGACATAGGAGCCCATTTTCTTAGAACTATACGATATGCGCATCGATAATTTCAGGTCTTCGTACGGGATATTATAAAATATTTCATTATAAAATGTGCGTACCTCCTCGAGTATTGCGAACTTTTGTTGATAAGTAAAATGAATATTCGTGCATTTGACGCTGTTATAATCGAAAGCGGACTTTAATGAAAAATTCGTTTTATTGGTATTTTGAAAAAAAAACTTTTATTGCTCTCACTTCTGTTCAGGCTGACCACGGTTGCCTACACCTATTAAACATTGTAGTAAGTTTTTGCCACTCAATGTGGTTTCGCCTTTAAAAATTGCTTTCGGCGAGGAGATGAATATAACACTGAAACAAACTTAAATTATTTGAAGATAAAGAAATAATTTGGGGTGCAATGAATTTTTCATCTTTCTTTCCTTACATAAAAATTTTTACTAAAAAAATCTTTTCGTGCAATCTTCTGATCGCGGAGTGGAGTTATTTCTGGATTGGTTAATATCTTCAATAAATACATTCTCGAAAACTGCAATTAGTTTAATTTACATTACGGTCGAAGCCAGTAGTCGCGATAATATTTAACATTTTGTTAATTCATTAATGTAACGGTTCGAATATATTTAATTCAGAGCTACCTGAACGCTTTCTTCAGATGTTTTTTATTTTCAAAAATTTTAAATTACGTTTCAATTACAATGGATTATGGCGTCATCTTCCCGTAACGCATCTAATTAGGTACTTTAATTTGTTCCACAGGTAACGTAGTCCCTAAGATTGCTGTTGTTTTTATATTTCGTCTCATGTTTTTCTATTTTATTCAAAGAATGTGTTGATTGCTTAGCACTGCACCTTACATCCCTAGATCGCTTTTCCACACATATATGCATTCCTTTCAGTTTCAGTTTAACAATAAGAAACTAATACTTGCGAAAATTGTTCAATTACAGATTGTGATGGGTAATTAAATAATCATTATGTGTCTGTCTGTGTAAATGGAGGTAAATGTCTTGGAATAATAACCTTTTTTTTTTTATTAACACTTTAGTACTATACACATGTAGTTGTGCAGGTTGCACATCCACTTTCTTATATAAGTTTCTTACATAGATAGCACAGAGTGCAGCACGTAACCTTAAATGTTAAACACAATTTCATTGGTCATTGCTTCTCTAAATTCCTCATCGTACAATTCTGTTTCTGTACTACTCTTCTCTTTTGTATGTACAAGCTTATATTAGGTAGGCATGAAAGTATTGACCTAAACTAAGAAATAAAATGAAGATATTGATGGTTCAAACTTAGCAATTAAATGAAGTTGTGGCTACGTACGATATGGTGAACCAAAAAACATATGAACTTTTTAATCGAGTAGACGTATAGATTAAGTAAAAACTTCTAGAACACGAATGGCACGAAATGTTATTGAGATTGTAACCATTCTTTGTTTACAATTGCTTGCTTACTACGCAAGCACAAGTAATGTATTCACAACGTTTGGACATTTCCAACTAAAACATTTGAGATAACCTGTGATCCCATAAACATACACTGTTAGGCTTTCAAACTCCACACCTACATGTTTAATACAATTTTAGAATCCAAAAAGGCTATAAATTGGATTTCATAAACACACTTATTGCTTCATACGAGGGAATAATTTTGGAAGTTATTGAAAAAACTTTGATATAAATTGTTCAAGAACCCAATACGATCTTTTTTCTTAGTTACAGTATATATATGTACATGAGGGCTAGGTGGCATACATTTAATGGCATTCAGTCATATTGCTTCAGCTGGAAGCTTAATGATATTTGCGTCATAAACCATCAATATTCTCCTGTATATATTTTGTAACGAGATTGTCAAACACAAACGCTTTACTTAGGAAAGCGGGAAAATTGCAAACGGAAGCCGCGCGAAAAGAACCAACACGAGAGCAAGGGGCAAGAAGAAACAAAATGATGCGGGTGTAAGGAAAAAATAAAAATAACAAAAGGATGTCAGGTTTAATTACAGCGTATTTATTTACATTAAATAGTAGATGCGGGAAAGTCAAAGTAAAAGAAAAAAAATCACGACAAAAATTTAATGATGCCAATGATATATAAAAAAGTAGAAGATTTCTAATGAATGCACTTTAATCAAATTTTAGGCTTAAAGCACGACAATTCAACTGTCTTTTGCTGTAAGTATTTGTTAAGCCTTGATAATTATTTATTCATGAACCTCCGTTTCTCTGTTCCTAAAGCAAATTTATTCAAAATGCGTGAATTAATAAATTAATTAGATTCTATCTAAATTACAGACTCTTTGGTGCTTAACAATCTCTCCGAAAGCAACTCAACTCCTATCGAGTGGCCTAACAATGTTAGGTTATAAGCTATTTATAATAAAGTTTTTAAATCTTCGATTAATAGGTGGTTGCCTTTATTTTGATAAGTGATTTGTATATACATAAGATGACAAGGAAATAGGAAATAAATTACGATTAAATTCGGTGGTGTTAAACGTTGCCTACATATGATAACAGTTTTCCTTCACTATTATTGATTTATTAAGCGCATGTCGACGCTGATCGCATGGAGCGTTCAAAATTGCATTTTCGACCTTCGTTGCTTATGTTGTTCATTTCAAGAAGTCTGCTGCCGAACCTCACCAAACATATTTAGAAGCTGAAAGCGATGGTGCTGCGTCATATCCCAATTATCGGTTTTAGTTTCGACAGTTTAAAGAGGGTGACACGCATTGACTGAAAATTCCATTTTTTGGCCACTTGCTGCAAGACTTGTTAAGGATACGTTGTTGCAGCTCGAATGGGAATTTCTGTCACGGCCAGCGTACTCACCAGATATGGCGCCATCTGTTTACCAATTGTTCAGACCGATGCACATAAAAATGGGTTGATGATTGGATAACTGCCTAGCCAATATAAGTTGTTTCGACACGATATCGCCATATTGCCAAAAATATGGTAAAACCACAAAAATGGAAAATATTTTCATTAATATACATTGCACTAATTTTTCTTAATAAATGCCGTTTCCAAATGAAAAAAGCTGTCAAAATACATGTAACCGGTTACTATTTCAATTCCTTAGCCCCTTTGGAAATTCCTAAAGTTTACACTAGATTGACTCAAAATTGCTTAAGACTATATGCATTTTGCGGATTTTTTCCTGGCTTCATAATTCTCTTGCGATGAGAATAAACATATCAAGTATTTTGCTGTAATTATCTAAATATTGATAAAAGAGAACCTTTAAATACAAAAGGGAAGGGTGGCATAACAAATTTAGATTAATAGTCAAAAAGAGGGACTCGCTAGAGTACATCGATAATATTGTTACGAAAATCCCATATTTCATAAAATGTGTCTACACGAAAGCTAGACGATTTTCTAAGATACCGAATTCCAAAAATAGTAAAACCGAATACTCCTTTATTATAATTTGCCGGCCGGTGAAGCTGCCGATTATCGAAAAGATTAAAAATGATTCCCAGAACATTTGCGGAAAAAGGGATTACTCGAACGCTTACAAATATAATAACGGCTATATTCTATTTTCAACCAATTACGTTTAATGCATTCTCAGGGCCTGTCACCCCAATAAAATCTTCAACTACTAAGTATAGCTGCATTCGTGCCATAACGCCTTGAGTATCAAGAAATTTTTCGACTTGGGTATTTACAGGGCAAGTAGAAAATAATATGAACGCTATGCAATATAACAACATCTGCTGGTAGTCACGGGCTAGATTTAATGTTAGTTATGTTCCATCGCCAGACTGGGACATAATTATACGGCTAATGGGGGTTCTAGAGCAAGGTGTAAACAGCAGGTTTCCAATCTCACTGAAGCAATTAGAGAACGTTTTGTTAGAAACATGGGACAAAATTGCGTTGTAATCTATTCGGGCACTCTATTAATTGAATGGAAAATTGCAGTTGCTCTACATGCAATTGGTAGTTCAACGCTTTATTAAGAAATTAATACCGTATATATGTCAGGTGTTTGCAATACAATGTCCATCTGTTGTATCTCATTGCGTATATTACGTAGTTTTGGTCATCTATGACATATTTCAACAATCTTGAGGAATACGAGGAATAAAAGGAGTAACTGAATTGTTGCATTACGTTGCTTTAGTGATTAATTGCAAAAATTTGAGTTGTTTAAAAGTCGATAATATGAATGGATAAAGAAGGAAGAACGACAACAAAAACCAAAAAATCAAGGGACGGTGCTTGCTCATCAACGCTTGAAAGTAGACTATTTTATTATTTTCTTGACGACTAAGCTTAAATCTATAAACAGGCTACAGCATTAAAATTATACATATCCAGAAGAAGGAAAGCAAACGAGTTGTGCATACACGTCCCGTTATGTCTCTCCTTTAAACGATACAAGCAGACAAACCTGTATGTACCACAGAGTAAACGGAAGACATATGTACTAACGCATAAATTCCGAAACAGAAAAGAACATGTAACAATAATGCAAAAATTTTGGTTATTGTTATACGCTGGCTTAACGTGCCAAGGACACTTTGAATTTGCTAGGAAGGCGAGGTTTTGAATCCTTCGAAGAATTGCACCCATCATAGTTCTACCATCTCTTATTCTACTGACTCGACCAGAAATAATGCTGCTTTTGCCCACAAGCCAGCTTTGAAAGGGAGTGTTGCCGACGACTAAAACACAAAAACCAATATTAGGACTCGAGTGATTCTATTCATAATGCAATTTGTAATTCCTTGATGCGACCATTTTCTCCAAAAACGTTGTTTTATAGTTTTTTGTAAATACGTTCCGTTCAGAGAGAGCAGAAATGCATTGCCAGTTATGAAATCGCCAGGCGTAACTGCATCAGAGTCGTCATTGTAAGATGACAACGGTGAGATCCTGAAAATAGGATCACCCCGATTTCGTTTAGACTCGCGATAAGTTCTTCATAGATTACGAGAACATTAGCGATACTCCAACTAAGATGAGACGTTTAACCCTGTTCCGGTAAGTAAATCGCCTGATTGTGCTTGTAAGGTTCTAGATAGCGTACGTATTATCTTCGCATATGGTTGAAGACCATAATGAAGATTTTTTCGAAGGTTTACAAGAATTAAAATTGAACTTTACTTTTGACCGCGAAAATATTGTGCCGAGGTCTGCAAATGATCGCTGTTCGCACCCAAGAGAGGAAAATGTGCCAACACAGCTGGTTACCGAGGAAGACAAGACAAACCCAATTTATCGTTAAACAATATAATTTTGCTTATCATCTCACACTTCTCCATCTGAATGAGAGTGCCTGTAAGGTCAAGTTGAGGGACGAAGTGCAGTCCTCAGCGTAAGTGTATATGTGTATATAAAAAGAAGACACTTAAAAGAGCTGCAGAGGATGAGAAGTTGGCAGGATACGGTGCATACCGACCTTGGGAATAGCAGCAAATTTTTAATTATTGAGAAGTGTAAATAAATGTGGACGCTTATTCTCTAAAGTGCCGAATTTCCATACACTTACTCTCTAAAGTGCAGAATTTTCATATGCTTATTCTCTAAAGTGCCGAATTTTTATACATGCGACAGCTGTTCATAAACAAACACATTTTCAATTATTGAGAAGTGTAAACAAATGCGGACGCTTATTCTTTAAAGTGCCGAATTTTTATACGTTTATTTATATTTATGATAATTGCTTTATTTTTGGTTTTCAAACCATATGTTTTTGTCTACCTTTACGTCAACTTGCTTACGCCAACTTTCTTAGCTTTCCTGGCTGGTAGCCTAGCTTCTTATTTGCTTGTCACTTGGGGCTTGTTTACTCGAAAAAGAAAGTAATGCATTAGAGCCGTTATTCATCATTTTGCTGATCGTTTTCGTTCGGGTTTCAATTATGGAGCAGCGTTTATATCGAGCAATGAGAGTTGTTGTTTCACAGCAATTTATTTAGTCACACATGCCGTGCAAAAGTCTAGTGGAATATGCTTGCTATTGTCCTAGGATTTGCTCAAAATGGCAATCCCATTCTGCCATTGCGAAAGTTCTAAACGTTTCATAGTCCCCCGGGCTAACCTGGATGCCAAGCCCTTCTACTACATTTTAAGTACGCCTGATTGTGCTTCTTTAGTTGACTCGACATTTGGAAACATTCCAACACAAGTTTACTTAGACTTAGCTGATTTATCAGCGGCGTCCCACAGATCACCAACGTGAGGCGCCGTGAATAAGACAAAAGGTAATGAATTTATAAGAAAATTGACAATATGCTTTTGTCAGTGGGCAAACTCCGTTGCCCAATCAATCTTTTCTGAGCAGCGATGAAGGCATCTGTTGACATGTTGGAAACGATTTCGATGTGGACTGCCTTCGTTGCAACCCAAACAAAACCAACGATATAGTTTGGTATGGAATTTTTCCTGTATGCGCAGACATGTTTTCAGGGCCACAAAAGTCAACAGCATGGATTGATTGATTAGGTTCATCTGCAGGTAAATTTAACATTATTTGTTGAAGTAGTTTTGTGGATAGTGTACGCATTGCGGATAAGAGTTTACAATGTTATGACAGAGACTTTGCATGCGTTTAAATGAATTCAATGTTTTTGGGTCAGCATCATAGTTCTTAATATAAAAGTATCGAACATAAAACTTAACAAAGTACTAGTTTTCGGCAAGATCATTGGATGTTTGTGGCCTTCAGGTATATTAGCTGATTTCAAAGGAAACCCATCCTTCAGTATTTAAAACGCGTTCGTTAAGTCAATGAACAAATTGGGCCATTTTAATGAACCATGGGCATCTGTCTTTCTGAAGGCAGGCAACACGTCTTATTTCATATTTATTTCGTTGCGATTTAGTTATAATTTTTATATTTCAATCAAGTGAAGCCGATACATTTCGTAAGAGCATTATACTATTTCTAGAAATTACATATGTAGCAGGCTGGTTAGCTACGATCTTTATCACATTGTTTAGTGTACGAGAAAAATATAGCGCGACAGAAAAATGAAAGAAACGGAAGCTATGTTTGCTACACACTAAGAAATTTATAGATCATAAGTCAGGGTGGAAGTGACCTTTAAGAACACGCCAATCCGAAAACGCCTGGTAATCCTTACTTCAACACCGTGTAAGGAAGCGTTTTGCTGCCTTACTGATAACAAATATGTCTACCCTTAGACCCCAAAAGTAATCGGTGTGGTTTGCCGCTCTACACTAATGTCCCTCACATATTTTTTCCTCTACGCTATTATAAGATCATCCTTCTTCCGCACAAACACATGGAATCTAGGTCCATATATAAAGAAAAAAAAGGAATATAAAAGAAAAAAATTAGAAAGAACAAATATTATTATTATTATTTTAATTTTAGACTAATGAAATGAATTCTTAGACTAAAAAAAAGACATTGAGCACTAGCAACACAGGCTATCGGCTCTAATTTAAATAAATGGATATTAGATAATAAGGTTAGTAGTATTAATAAAGTAAAATATTGAATTGATATTCTGTTCTGAAGCTGATTGTAGAATGTTCAAAGGGTTAATCGTTCCAAATGCAATACTTCTAGCCAAGCAAAAGTTGAGGCAGTCGCAGAGAATGTGCTTTATAGTAAGAGTTTGTCCACAACAGCAGATTGGGGGAGAAGACTTCTTCAAGATCCATTGGTGAGTTGCAATTGTATGACCAAGGCGAATTCTCGAAAATGTTTGGATCTTGGTTTTCTCAACGTTTGTTGGATATAAAGGTGGAGTTAATTGAGGGTTAATGCAAGAGTAGTGTTGATGATGGTATTGTAAATTTCCTTCTGCAATTTTCTCTTTAACTTTTCTTCCAATGTATCTTTGAAGATCCAACTTTTCCATGACATCATCCATAATTAGAGGAGCAGAAGCAGCATACTTTGCCGCTCGATCAGCCTGCTCATTTCCCAGTAAACCGATGTGACTTGGTACCCATAACATTTTAATTTTCCCGTCGTGTGTAGTAATTATATTCCTTAATTTGTTGATGGTGCTCCATCTCGAAGTCGAAGGGTTCCGGGTAGCTTGTAATACAGACAAACTGTCAGTAACAATGACGGTTTTGAGTTTGTTTTCATGGGCAAGGTTGGCAGCGTGAAGGATAGCTCTGGCTTCCGTTGTGAAAGTTGAAGTACTTTCGTGAAATATGTGGTTGAGAAGAACCCGTCCTGTAGCATCTACCACCGCACAAGCAGGAGGCAGACTAGGAGATTTTGAGCCGTCTGTGTACAAAAGATTCCAACCAGTATTGTCCAATACTTGGGTTTTCTCAGCTATTAGATTCCTGAAGACGTAATTTGGAGTATCTTCTTTCTTGTGCATAGACAGTGAGATGTCAAAAGAGCAGTCTTTCAAAATCCAGGGAGGTTTGACACTAAAAGAGCGGGAAATTTTTAAGGGAATGTTCAATTCCTTTGCGATGCACAAACAATGGTCAATTGCAGATGGTGAAGCGAGCTTCAAATTTTGTCAATTTAGAAGGGAAGTAAAGCACATACTTAACGGTCTTGTGGTTTTGCAAAATCCTGCACTTAACGGTCCCGAATGGTCTTTATATGTTGATGTTTCTGTCTGCTTCCCTACTTCTTAAAAATTCCAAATCGAAAAATTTTGGATTCAAAGAAAATTATTATGTATTATGCTTAAGACGAAAAAATATCCTTTTGGCACAACTAAACGCCGCAAAGTTCTGGTTTAAAGTAACTACTTGGCTAGTAGCTATTACTTGCTTGGCGTCTGTTGTTGTAAAGCTTGAAGTTGAAAAAAGGGACGAGAAAACGAAAACTTTGAACCTGGCTTGCATTGGAGAGGTAGCCTAAACTTTGGAACAAATATATATTAGATACCAGAACAAAAGGCTTAAATCAAACAACTTTGACGGCAAGATAAAGTTCAGGATTCATTAGAGATATTAAGGTCTAGTAGTCAGAATATTTGAGTTCTATGGATATTTTTAAGCAGACGAGTAAAAATTGTTTTAATGCGTCACTATAGACCTTAGTGATTTGGATTTGGAGTCGGTATCAAATGGAATTTTTGTGGGCGTAAAAATTAAAACTAGTCTTTGAAGTATTTTTATTTCACTTGCTTGGCAGTTAATGAAAACATGATTAGCAGTTCTTCCGCGGTTGTTTTACCAAATACTTATCGCGATACATCCGGCTGCTTAAAACAAAATCTTATGATATTTTAAATCTTGCGGACAATGCTGAGTTATACTTTATGAAAGGGGAAGACGACAGCATAAATATCGAAGACTTGACAGTTTTATTTTGCGGTCAAATAGGAAACGCATTTAAGGTGAATAATTTGATCCAATTAGCAAAGCAAAGCGCAATAAAAACTTCTGGTTGATGCCGTAGTTTCTTAGTTGGTATTAAAATTTTACCGTCAATTGGAATACCTATGTTGTAATGGCGAACGCTCATATAGAAAATTTTCGGAAATATCTCTATGGGATCGAAAGTTATAGTTAAAAATATGAAAGAAATGCCGGCATTTCTTCGACCTTGGACCGAACGGATCACAACCATTGGTTTCTAATCGAGCAATGAATGTTTGTGCCAAATTCTAGCTGCCTATCTTCGATTTTGCAATTTAGCAAAGTGGGAAAAATTGTGGGTCAAAATGCAATTATTTCTCATTTCCATTACAGGTCGACACAACTACTACGGATTATTTTCTACACAATTTGAAATCCTTCTCATTTCCATTACAGTTCGACACAACTGCCACGGAGTAGGTTCTATACTATCTGAAACAACGTGAACACGTGTTATGATGCTTTTACAATATAACGAAGTTTTTTTTTTAATTTTGATGAAAATGTTTATATAAGTCAACGAACTTCTGTTACTCAAGTGTATATACTTATAAAAATACTTACGGAAAGTAATAGAACTATTTTATAGACGCTTTTTTATATTTTTCCCCGATTGCAGGTGTTGCCTAGAGATGTGCGTGTCAATCTGTTTGTAATTTACACATGTAGCTGCGCATGGCCTTTGTTGGAGTTGTATTGTGAATCTACCCGTCTTTTGAAAATTAGGCGCAAATTTGAAGTTGTCTCCATTTACGAGTGTTGTCATGCTTGTATCGCTAGCGGCGTTTATACATGTTCGATAGCACAAGTTGGAACCTAAGATAGTATTAGTAATAAGAGACACATAAGAATATCATTGCAACAAATATGCAAGTCACAGCATCTATGTAATGGGACAGCGATGGTGATTGCGACTATAAAAGAGCGCGTCGCAGCACGGTCATGCTTTCAGTCGTGCTATAGCAGCCAGAGATAAGTGATCACGGACTACATAACTAGCTGACGTTACCGATAGGGTTTTTTTTGAGTTTACAGATAGGGCATGGCTGGCTTGGCTTAGTCGTCATCTCTGAGTGACAGAAGAACACTCTCTCTTGCGACGTGAAACGGTTAGGGACGGACGAGTGGCTGCTATAACACCAATGACGTATTCTTTTCTTTTGCGGAATCTCGCGATACGGTTAAAACGTGAAAAATAATCTTTCGAAACGAACGAAAAGCGTTGACAACGTTAAAGAAGAGTCGGGTCACCACGCTGGTTTTTCTCCCACTTTCCTTAAAAATCGCTCATCGAATTATAATAAATCCAAATAACAAGAACAAAATCTGGAGGTCCAAGTTGTTTTTAATCTAAATTTCTTGGGGAGGCCTTAGCATACCCCGCAAAAGAAGACTCGTTAGAACCGTATTAATTAATTTGGATGCATGAGTTAATTAGTTTTTATGAGTTGCTGAGATATGACATCGGCAATGTCCGAGCTGCATAGAAAGTCCCTTCATGGTTCAATTAAGTCCAATGTGGAGACAAGATTATGAACGTCGTTCAAATTTTTACATGGCACCCCAAGTGGTTTAAACCGATGATTCGAAAGTTCCTGGATAATTGGTCCATTATTGCTTGATTTATTAGCTTGAGTAGAAAGCTTATGCCTAGGTTTCTCCAGTGAAGGTATAGCTATTAGTAGTAATTTGCTTTCATATGGTGATAATGAAGCTTGAGAGCCCACGGCAAAGTCTTTACAGGAAAGGTAAGACTTTTTTTTGGAACTGATAGGACGGAGACAATACGACAGAGTCGCATTCAGGTGTAGATCTTACCAACAACATATAAAACCTTTTTGCAATATATGGTTCATAAAATTGTGTCAACTACCATTCCGAGGTATAGAGTATTCAATGCTCAAATTGAAAAGGTTTGTTATCAAATAATACCTCGAAGAGTCAATAGTGTGGTCTTTGCGATTTGATGAAAAATTTGGCAAAAACATTTTCGATCCACGGACTACTTACTGAAGTGGATCCATCAAGCGGCGTATGCGATGGTAAGCAAGTAACTTTGCGTTTGGAGTTTACAAGTTTATAGAAATATTTGCTCACTTTTCAAGAATTGCTTTTAGATGCCGTTTTTTTCTTCTTGAACGATTGAACCCACGGTGGACAAGAGCTGCGAACAAAATGCTGTCTAATAACTGCCGATTCATACATGCCTGAGAAGGGCTTGCGTTCAACAAAGATAGCTGAGTATCTACATCATTAGCGTCAGCAATTGGGTTCGATTAAAGTCTTTTCAATAAAAAAATATTTGTTTGTAAGGCGAACTTATTGGGGCTAACGGTAGAATTTAGTCAGATATGGGTTTTCCACGGAATGGAATGAAATGAGAAATTAATGGTTGGATGATATGGGTTCCCGGCGTTACAAGAGGGTTGCTACAATTTACGTGTGCTTTGGTTACATTTGAAAATGTGAAGTACTGCAACCGTTTACTGCAATTTGTAACATGGTTGTACTGAAGAAGGCCACAATCTGAGATTCCAGTAATGAACACATTTTTTCTTTTGTTGGAGCCACCCTTGATTTAATGGTGCATGTTTGCGAATGTGTTTTGTCTGAGATGGATCTTACTCTAGTGTGGAGACAGCAGACTTATGCACGAATTGATGGGTCACAAAACCCATGTATTGGAAAGGACTTAGAGCCAGGAAATAAACAGTAGCGACGAATATGTAAAAATGCGAAATAGTGAAGCAAATATTTTCACTGAACGTATCATCAAAAGGCTTTCACTTGCACCAACCGAAAATACACTCAGCATTGGTGACGTTGGAAAAGTCCAAAAAAGGTCAATCCCCCGGGTGAATGGCGATCTAAAACCAGCAAACAGATGTCGGAGCATATGTACGTCCAAGCGTCATTCCAGCGCAACCTATTCAACACATTGATATTCCGATTCATATCCAGCCATGGAAAATCCCTATTTCAACAAGCAAGATAGAGATTGTTCTCGGCGCAGAATTCTGTTTCAACTTTACTCAACCTGCAAATATAAGACAACATGCAGCTCCTAATATTTATCTGCGCTTACGTATGTGCACTATTTGACAATACTGAGTCACTGAAGCTAGCAATTGAGTAAAAATGGAATCTCGACGAAATCGAATCGGACAGATAGGTATGTCTACGGAATCGCATTTTGCTCAACATGAGCAGACCACCGGGAATGGGCGTTTTAGAGTCAGTTTTCCATTAACAAGAATCTTATATCCTTGGGTGAATCGGGGTCGTACATACAATCCTTGCGAGAATATGAGCGATTAGGACATATGCAAAAGACGAATCTTGAAGAAATATTCGACTAAAAATTTTTCATTCCACACCACTTTGTGTTAAAATCGGATGACATCACTAACAAACTCAGAGCGATTTCCTATGCATCTGTAAAAACGCAAATGGAATATTTGCTGAATGATCTGTTATAGAGCAAGCCTAACTGTCTAAATCGATTTATACTGGATTATGCTCCGTTTCCGATTGCCACAATTCGTCTTTAAAGCAGACGTTGAAAAAATGTGCAGACAAATATGAGCTCATGCCGACAATCAGCAATTTCGATTATTATCTGCAATGATAATCCATCGCCCCTATTAATTACTACAAACTAAATACCCTCACATACGGTAGACGACCCGCCATTTACCTGCCCACAAAATGTCTACGAAGAATCGCAAATGCAAATTCTCTAGTTTATCCACTCGGATCTCATATACTAAGAGCAAACTTTTACGCGGGCGATGTAATCTTAAAGTTGTTGTAGATACCCAGAGGGCGCTAATTGAAATTCTTCAAAAACATGGATTTAACCTAAAAAGATGGTGCGCAGATCATCCTCAAATACTAAAAGCCACAAGGCAGTGTATTTATTTATTTATTTATTTATTTATTTATTTATTTATTTTATTCCACTTATACTAGAAACTCAACTAAACAAGTAACAGTCGAGTTCAATAGGCTCTTAATGCAAAACTAATATTAATTAACAATAAAATTGAGTATAAGCATAATAAAACAAATAAGAAGAGAAAAAAAAAAGAAAAAGAAAAAAGAAAAAAAAAGCATGTACACTATCAGCATAGGAGCACACTTACAACCGGTACAGGACCAAATTGCAAATGAACCCCTAAGCCATCGCAAACATGCATAAGCCTGGCAACCGATAATAAATTAACAATAATTCACTTTCGAAACGTAACGACTTTTTCAGGATGAAAGCTAGTTTAAATACGACATAGGTAAATCGCGCGTATTAAGCAATGTTGCTTTAATGGACTAATGGAGTCCGTTAATGAGAATAAGTGACAGACGTCATTTAGGTTCTTGCAAACGACTCTGAGCGGATTGAACAGCTCATAATTAAATTTACACTGATTAAGCTTTACCAAGATAAAGTGCCTAGAGAAGCGGTTAGGGACATTGAAGCCGACTTCACCAAGTAATGAAGGCGAGTCAATAGCACCATTTATTACTTTAATTAGAAAGGAAACGCCAAGAACAAATCTACGTTTCTCAAGACACGGTAGGGACAGCAGAAGCAACCTATTTTCATACGGAGGAAGAGAGGCAATCGGATCCCAACCCAAATTTCTAAGGGCAAACAGCAAGAATTGCTTTTGAACTGATTCAATTGAATCTACGTAGCACCTATATGAAGGAGACCACACAACTGAGGCATACTCGAGTATGGGTCTAACCAAACACATGTACAGCCTTTTCGTAATGTAGGGATCATCAAGCTCTTTGGACCACCTTTTTATAAAACCAAGCGCGGACCTAGCTTTGCTAATCGAGAGCTCAATATGCAAGTTAAAACGTAACCTATGGTCAAATAGGACGCCTAAATCCGTAATCGAATCGACGTCCTCCAACTTATGCGAATCTATGAAATACTGAGTAATGAATGACTTTCTTCTTGAGAATGAAAGCTTCTTACATTTACTCAGATTTAGTTGCAGGAGATTCAAAGAGCACCATGCAACAAAATTATCTAAATCACCTTGAAGCTGATGTGATTGCGATTCAACAGAGAAGGAAGAAAACAGTTTCACATCATCAGCATACATTAAGATCTGGCTGGAATTAACCACCGATGGGAGATCGTTAATGTATAAACTAAATAATATGGGACCCAAGTGACTTCCTTGAGGTACGCCAGACGTCACGTGGAATTCATCCGAGCTAATGAAGTTAAACAAAACTCTGAAGGATCTATTGTGCAGATAAGAGCTTATCCATTTCAATAAGTAGGGTGGGAAACCAGAGGCTTGGAGTTTAAAGATAAGTAGTCTATGGTTAACCAAATCAAATGCTTTGCTTAAATCAGTGTAAATAACATCTGTGCGAGAGCCACTAGAAAAAGCCTTGAAAACATGACAGGTAAACTCTAACAAGTTGGTGACTGTAGATCGCCCTTTCCGAAAGCCGTGCTGGTGCGGAGAAATATACGAATTAATGGCAAAGGCTAAATGCTTAGTCACAATACGCTCGAACAAGTTGGGCAAGACACTCAACTTGGCTATGCCTCTGTAGTTCTCAACAAATTGTCTACTTCCACTCTTGTGGATAGGAATAAGGAAACTACTCTTCCAACATGAAGGGAAAACACCTGAACACAAGGACATGTTAAAAATCTTTGAGATCACACCACACAACTCGACAGCGCAAGATTTAAGTACACATGATGGAATTCCATCAGGTCCAGGCGAACAACTGTATTTTAGAGAACTTAACCGTTTGAGAACATCATCTTCCGAAATAACCAAGTTAGGTATAGAAACCGAGTTAGTTATAGGATATGGGTAGTTTGCTGATAACTCAAAATTAGCAATCGAAAAGTTTCGTCGGAAATACTCAGCAAATAGATTTGAGATTTCAAAATCATCCGAGGAACCAGAGCCATTAAAAGAAACATGAGAGGGATATGTGGAAATTTTTCTTTTAGAGTTAACAAATTTAAAGAAGAATTTAGGATTAGCAAACAGAGAGGATTTAATGAACTGAAGGTATCTGCAGTAATAATGATGGTTGAGGGAGTTAAATCTATGCCTCGCCACCGAGTAAGCGACATAGTCGAGCGCAGAGCCACTTTTCGAATATTTTTTGAATAGCGAGTTTTTTCTATTCTTGTGATATTTAATTGTCTTATTAAACCACGGGGGACATCTGCTTCGAGGTCGACAATGCTTGATCGGAACAGATGCAGCAATAGCTAGAATTAATGTATTGTAGAACGATGGCATTAAGTTTTCAATACTACCGGTTGAGAAATCAAGCGTCAGATGTGAAAGACGATGTTTTAGTAATACAATATTGATTTTATGAAAATCATAATAATTATTTAAACAAGTTTGAGTTGGCACATTAAGGCATTCCAACAAACCATCATTAATATGATGAAAGGAAATGCATATTGATGGATGATAAGGATCCTCAGGTAAACTAAAAGGTGGGCAACGATTTACGTAAATCTCGGGAAAATTGGCAAAGCAGAGATCAAGCAGTCTACCATTACAATTAGGGATACGATTATATTGACCCAAATTATGATCAAACAATTCATTAAAGAACACAACAGCCCTATCAGACGTTGAAGTAGGAACCAAACAGCCAGAATTATCAGTGTTACACCAAGTGACTTGAGGCAAATTGAAGTCACCCAATGCAACGACCAAATCGGTGGGTCTAGACCGCTTGGCCACTTCACAAATGAGGGCAGCGTGTTTCCCGTAAATGGAGATATCAGAATTTGGGGGAATATAGGAGCAGGTTATGAATAGATGTTTATCAGGCATATTCGCACGAATAGCGATAAATTCAACGTCAGGAGAAGTGGGAAATTCAATTAAATTGGACGGGACTGACGCAGATATGGCAATTAATACACCACCACCAATGCGATTTACTCGATCATTTCTAAACACTTGGAAAGAATTATGAAAAAGTTCCGACGAATGTAGATCGGGTTTTAGCCAGGTTTCAGTAAAGGCCAAACAGAAAAATTCCGTGCTCACTGAATTTAGAAAAGTGGAACGAATTTTCGAATTTAGGCCCCTAACATTTTGATAAATGAGAGATAGTGGGCCTGAAGAAACAATTAGTTTTTTGAAGGCGACAAGACTATTGCCTTGGTATTACGGGGACGATCACGAGGGATAAATTCCTTAATTAAGGATCCTACCGGCCACAGTGATTTATTTAACAACATATCACTGTTTTCAGTCGGAACTAATATTTTAAAAGAGGAGATTGCCCTAGCTTGAGAAGGAGCCATTTTGAAGATGCTAACACGCTTTAAGTTGACTGATGGGACTTTCGTCGCCAGATAACCTTTTATGTTATCCACCGATGTTTCAGGTGCCAGTCTTGACACAAATATTGCTTTTCTGGGAGGAACTGCCGTCAAGCAAATGTCATTATTTGGAACAGGAGGGGGGTTCACAGTAGGAGAGTTTCGAGTTGGGGAAAATATAGATGGGTTTATCGCCCTTGTACCGGCAGCTTGTGAGACTTGCCCAGTCTGGTGACCAGCATTCACACGCGAACAGGCAGGAGGAGAGGATGACTTATTTTTCTCTTCATTACTTTTAGGCGATGGCACTTGATTAGAGTGAGTGGCGGCTCTGGGCGGAGATACCCTTGCCACTTCAGCGTAGCTTAAAACCGATGGACTTGCCGGTTTGTTTGTAACTGTTTTGCTACCAACCGACTCAGCAATATCGGAAACATTACTATTCATTTTAGAGTTAGAAGGAGCGGTAACTTGTACCAACGAATTAGATTTGGAGAAAGCCAGAGGTGACGTCCCACACGCTACGCTACGAGTAGAAGATGAGTGTCCAATAAAGCGACACTCATCAAACCTAGACTTAATGAGCTCAAACTTTTCCCACAAGGAGCCGAGATTTCTACTCAATTCCGAGAAACCATAACGGGTCTCCGTGAAAAGTTTATAAAAGTCAATGTCCCGCTGCCTACAGTCAGGACATGACCATCTTAAGCCTTTAGAAGGATCAGCGACTGCGTCAGCAGCACGGCCGAGAATACCGGCACACTTTGCATGACCGAAGCGCTCGCAGAGCCAACAAGAAACGAATCTTTCAGAATCCGGGCCTGATTTCGCCCGACAAGGTGTATATAAACACTCCATGTCCTGTCAAAAAGACAGTTGTTGATTATGGAGAACAGACACACAAATCACTAAAAAAAAAAAAAAAAAAAAAAAAAAAAAAAAATCCTGAATATAAAAATTTATCAACCAATTTGTGCAAAACTTCTCTGTTAGGTTGACACTGTAACGAGAGATCACTAGCAACACAAACTCCAAACAGTAAAAAAAATAACAGAGAAAAAGAGAGAAAACAAAAAAAAAAAAAAGATTTTTATCAGAGCTCAAAATTTTGTTTGCAAAATTCAAATGAATCAAATGAAAGCGTAAAAGAAAAATATTTCTTTTACTTTGAATTCACTCACTTTCTTCTCAAAGAATATAATAAAATCACACACTAAGGCAGAAAAGCCACGAAATTCAAGAAAAAATAAAAATTTTATTTGCCGACACAAAAAATACACGACTATACCGCGCGACAAAGTTGCCAGACTGTCGCGCGGTTGACTGGCAATCAAGAGATAAATTTTGATTTCAATAACAAAAGCACCAATGACGATTGCTATGGCTGGTCAAAAATGACCAAACAACGTGAAATTAAATCAACTCCTGTTAGTATCAAAGCGAACGGCAACCTCCGACGTCACGAAGCTACTCGCTGCTACTGGTTTATTAGCTCCTGTGGTCGTTAAAGCAAAGATGTTTATTCCCATGAAACACTTTGGGGAAAAAGAAATCCATTATTTTTTCGGTAGATGGCTGCACTGATAGATTTCTCGTAAAGTATCGATCAAACAATTTCAGATTTATGCTCGTTGAAAAGGTGACATTTCGCTGTAAAAAAAATTCTTTTGCTGCTTTTTGTTTGGTGCATTCAGTTGTGAGTTACAGAGTTATTCAGTAGCGTGTTAAAAATGGAAGTGAACAAAGAGAAAATTCGGTACATTTTACAGTTTTTCTTTGACAAAGGCGAAAATGCAAGCCAGGCGGCTAAACTTGTGAATGGTGTTTATGCTTCCGATACTGTAACAGCGAATTATGTGCAATTTTGGTTTCGTAGGTTCCGTTCAGGAATTTTTGATGTTAAAGATGCACCTCGCACAGGTAGCCGGTCGTCGAAAATGTCGATAAAATCGGAGAAATGATTGAAGTTGACCGGCATGTTAGCAGTCGTAACATCGCCCAGGAGCTAAAAATCGACCATAAAACAGTTTTAAACCATTTACACAAAGCTGGATTCAAAAAGAAGCTCGATGTTTGGGTGCCACACCAATTAACAGAAAAAAACATGATAGATCGAATTTCCATCTGCCAAGCCTTGGCCAAACGGAATGAGATAGACCCATTTCTTAAACGGATGGTGACTGGAGATGACAAATGGATCACATACGATAACCCTGTGCGAAAACGATCGTGGTCAAAGAGCGGTGAAGCACCTCAAACGGCCACGAAGGTTTTGCTATGCATTTGGTGGGACTGGAAGGGGATTATTTATTATGAGTTGCTTCCATATGGCCAAACGCTAAATTCTGATCTCTACTGTCAAAAACTGGACCGTTTGAAGATAGCGATTGACCAGAAACGGCCAGAATTGGCCAACAGGAGAGGTGTCGTGTTCCACCAGGACAACGCTAGGCCACACACATCTACAGTGACTC